>NW_015160902.1:219817-289194 GCF_001447785.1 Gekko japonicus
TCTTACTGGACTGTATACCCTCTCTGACATACAGAGCCACCCCACCTCCAACCCTTTCCCCCTATCCTTCCGATATAATTTATAACCAGGAATCACTGTATCCCTCTGATTTTCCTCATCCCACCAAGTTTCTGAAATACCCACAATGTCTATTTCCCCCCCCCCCAACACCAAGCATTCCAACTCCCTGATTTTACCTAGGACACTTCTAGTATTTGCATATAAAGATCTATAATTTCCCATGCATGTTAAGCCCGCAACCTTCCTCTTGCTGCCTCGAGACCTTGCCAGGCAGTCCATGTCATTAGCCACAGTCTCATTGAAACAGCAATGTGCAGTTGGAACAAGATCTGCGCATATAATATTTAATATTATAATTATTATATTAATATTATATTCTGGTGCTTTGCTGTCTGGTTTCAATATCCTTGGTAGCAGAAGGTGAGAGTCAGTGAACAAAGGGACAACATCCAGTCAAAGAGCAGTTAACATGTTCCCATCAAATAGGATTTTCCCAGTGGGGGAGTCTGTTCCCTGTTTCTTCTTTCTGCCAATTATTGTGCTGGCAGTGGCTTGGGGAAGACTAATTCTGTGCAAGCACAAGGCCTGTTTTCATGAGTTGTATGTGTCTTCTAGCTACTCCGAGTCAATGCTTTGGTTGTACCCACTAGCAGACAGACAGGGTTGCACAAAGTGGATGGAAGATAGAGTTAGTTGCACTATATATAACTCCCTATCACAAAAGACAGGCACCTGTGCAGGAAAGAGGGTTGCATCATATCCCATATACAACGATCCCTCTAAGCTGAGTTAGTGTGAGCTAGCTTACAGTTTTTTAGCCTTCAGCTCACACATTTTTCTCTTAGCTCAGGAAGGATGGCTCCAGATCACTCATTTATGCAGTAGCCAGATTGCTCACTCACAACTTTAATGCCAGTAGCTCATAAAGTAGAATTGTTGCTCACAAGACTCCACAGCTTAGAGGGAGCATTGCCCATATATTCCCTCCTGGCAGGTATGCTGCAGCCAGAGATGAGGGGGAGAGGTGAGTGTTCTTCTGCCCACTTATGAAATGTGAAAGGTCTGAATTTTCTATCTTTGTGGGAAATCATCAAAAAGGATCACAACCTCCTGTTTACAGGTAAAGAAAACGGGTTGCTCCTCCTCTCCTGAAAATCCCAGTTCTTTCAGATTTCACCACCACATCCACCTGGCTGACTTTGGGACCAGAGTGAGGTTGGGAGAAAAATCCCAAAAGACAGACAACACAGAGCTGCCAGGACTTACTTCCACTTTCCTATGCACTCCATTATTTATTAAAATTGAAGTCACATATAGATTTCCTTTTCCTTTCACTTCTGCAAAGTTAGCGACACTTCTACAGCATTAGCATTATGTTACATGATTATTTTTAGAAAAGAACCTTAAATCTCTGACCTGTTGAAAGGAAGGCACTTTTAAAAGTTGAGACTCTTTAAACCTTAGAAAACCATGAAAAAAACCCTTGCAAAGTAAAATACACTTTAGAAAAGGATGCCACAGACCTTGCACAGCCTTTTCCAAAAGGAGATGATCTTTCATCCCAGTGCTGCTAATTCTACCTTTTAACTGTAGCTGAAAGAAACTTTGGTTTTTCATTCGATTGTAAGAAAAGTGTTGATATATCTATCTATCATAAAAGGCACCAGAGCACTTGTGAATGTTTTCTTTCTTTCTGCTACTTAGGGAGCAAACTGCAACAGACTGTAGCACTGCAACAAATCATGGCATAGAAATAGAGAGTTTTCACAACTGTGGCCCCTGCCACACGGCAGGGAAAAGACAGGGCGAAGCGCGGCTTTTAAAAGCCGCGCCCAAAAAGAAAGGCCCCGGCGGGATCCCACGGATCCCGGTTGCTGCGCTCCATTGCTCCCCGGCACGATCAGATGCCGGGGAGGATGACACTGGTCGGAGGGGGAGGCTGCCGTACTGCGCTTGCGCGAGCCGGGGATGCGACAGCGGCAAGACGCACCGCCGATCCCACGGCCAGGATGAAGCGCCTCAACCGGATGAACCACCGAAGTAGGTGGTTCATCTTTGACGCGCTTCATCGGGGGAAGGGCCGGGTTGGAGGCGGGAGCGCGACGCCAGGCAGATGTTGCCGTGGGATCGCGCCCGTCTGATGCGCCTCCAATCCGGCCTGCTCCCGGCCCAAACTGCCTCGTATGAATGGGGCCTGTGTGGAGGAAAAGTGCATTGTGTGAAACAGGGCAGTGTAATTCTTCCATTGCATCTCACAATGGGCACTGGACACCCATTCAGCATGTTTCCATTTACAAGGAACAGGACTCTGGAGCCACAGTATAAAAATCTAAACAAATAAATAAGAAAAAACCTTGCCTCTTAAGACTAGAGAGGACTTTTCCAAATGAAAGCTGAAATGTTCAAGACACTATATTTCATGTCTCTTCTCAGATACCCCACACAAATATAAAATAACCACTCCATGTAAAAGCTGTACAGATGAAGGAACAATTTATAAGGATTCTTAAAAGTTGAAGAAAAATCCCATGAGCCAAGCCCTATGCTGAGATCTCTTGTCAAATGTTACCTTGGAGATACAAATGAACACAGGAATCTACCTTCCGTGGAGTCAAACCACTGGCCTACCACTGGTCCACCTTTTACTGCCAGCAGCTCTCCAGGATCTCGGTCAGAGGTCTTTCACATCACTTATTACCTGATTCTTTTAACTGGAGATCCCAGGGATTGAACCTGAGACCTTCTGCATGCAAAGCAGATGCACTACCACTGAGCCTTTCCATTGTGGAGAGGTGATTAGGGTACCCATACAAAAAAGGAAGACCAATAACTGAAATAAGTGTATGAACCAGGTAATATTTGAACTGTAGATATCATATTAACAGCCATGGTCAATAAATACACAGTCCCCCTCTTCTCTTGAAGATCTCATTGCTGCTGGCTATTTTACAGCCAGAGGTTTAGACAGCATTAAAAAGCTCAAGAAAGACTGGAGTCCTTAAACCCCAGCCTGAGTTATGCTGGCAAGCATTTTCCCAGACGAGGCCAAGAAATGGATAGCACAGTATTTGTAAAGTTTCGCGTATTCCCCAGTCACTCTTTACAGCTTACCTAGTTTATATCATGCACCTTTTCCCCTGTCCTGTTTTGAACAGCATAAAAAAAACCAATACTATGTCCAGAAAGGAGGGGTGGAAGAGAACTGGGACCTTCCTCTATTCATGCTGGCTATTCCCCAAAGAGTGCAGCACGGGTGTGACATCCGTTCTTAAAACTCAGTGGCATAAACCAGACAGTCCTTGGTGTCTATGAGCTGTTAGGAGGAACATTTTGCCCTTAATTTTTCCTCACTGGGCCTGCTCTATCATCAGAGCAAGCCACCAAGACCACAAAACAGATGTCAAATTCTGGCATGCATTTTTCCAAGAGCAGCATCTGGTTGGCCTCTTCCCAGGCTTGTTGTTTGGCTCCACAGCTGGGCTGCTGGGGTGACTACAGAACTACCCATGGGGCCTTGACAGGATTAGCAGGACTCCAGAACTTTGTGCCCTTCTGAATTTCCTGTTTCTCCCTCCCCAGCACCACCAACACCACTTTACAGTCCGTATGTTGAAGGTTTGCAGGGCATGTACCCATCCTTCCAAAATCATGACTCGCCAGCGTGATGTAAATTATTATTTTCCAGCTATGAACAAGCTGCAAAGTGAAAGATTCCCAGCAGCAGATGGCCGAGTGGACATATGACCATTTGGAGACTTCAGGGCTAAAGGTTTGGATGAGCACTGTCACTTTAACAGAGTGTTATTCTTGTCATGGGAGGGAAGCCAACAGCTTAGAGCATTGGAAGATTCATAAACATTAAAAGCATAATAGAAAAGCTAGGAAACATCCTTGTACACAAGCAAGTGTGGACAGAATGAGCAAGCTAGGCTTGCGTTGGGGGTCTAACTTAAAGACTAAACAGAGCAGAAGGGAAGATGGAAGCTGTGGGTTTGTACACATTGAGGGCTTACCTGCATTCATCCTGATTTCTAACAGATCTAAAACAGATGAGCGGAAGCCTCACAAGATGTGTTGGTTGCTGGGCTGCAACACTTCATAAAGCTGGTGGAAGAGTTGGTGTCTGACTGTCATTTCACATAAAATTATTCCCCCACACACACCCTAACAGAACTTGAATATCAGGGAATTGGTTAGCCCAGAACTCTCCTTTAGCATTCTAGTTTTATGCGAGGGAACATTCAGATATTCTATCCTGCACCTGCAAAATGAAACAGCTCGGCCCTAGATGTGTCACATGGGATTTCTGCTCATCTGTTTTAGTTCTTAATGTGCTTTTCATTGGTGGTGTCTGCATACAAATCAGCATAGCCAATGGCTAAGCAGAGATAGCCCATAGCTCACTTTGAAGGATTTCAGACAGCCTATCTATTCTGTTTCAGGAACTGGTGACTAACATTTTCCCCCCTGTCATTTCAGACAGAACCATTTTACTAACTGGCTGTTAACAGAATATGTTTACCTGTTCATACAATGCCAGTTGTCTCCTGTTTGGGAAGCATGTCTGAGGCATTGTTGATGAAAACTGCTTTCCTCAGGTCTTCAGTCCCTTCTTCCAGATCTGAATCGCTACAGAGGGCTGTGTAAAATGACCCATAGTGCTTCCTCCAGTGATGGGTTTTTCATGCCCTTTTCCCCCTGGCGCGCACTCTCTCATCTTTTTTAAAAAATGTTCTATTGGGAGTGCTATAACACTGAAACAGGACGTCAAATCAGTGTCATAGCGCTCCCAATAGGGAGATCATGCACCCAGAGGAAAATGGCAAGAAAAGAAAGCGGCAGTTTGAAATGGCCACAGCGCTTCAGAAACAGCTCCTTACCAGAAAGGAAATGCTGTGTGAAACAGCCGTCCCTGTACCAGTTTCCTCCATGACAGGCCAATAACAGAAACCATACAGTTGAAAAGGTAATCTGAAATCGACCTTTGTATGCGAAAGATCCCATATTTGATACCTGGCATCTTGCTTAAATGACTTCATACCACAAGACTGGGAAAAGACCCCTGCCTAAGACTTCAGAGAGCTGCCACCAGTCTCGGGCTAGAGGGAAAGCTTCTTGCATTCATGTTAGGATTGGCCCTACCACTGCTGCTTAGTCTTACTGCAAAATAACTGTAGCCACAGATGGTTAACTGTGGACTGATGACTTAAAGCAGTGGTCTTCAGCCTTTTGAGACCCAGGACCCATTCCACAGGAGACCACCAAACTGCAAGTATGACAGGAAGTCACATATCATGACAGGAAAGGAAGGAGCTAAAATTGTGACCTCACTGTGGTCAAGACCAGAACTGTGGACAGCAGACCAAGAACCAGGGTCAATACCAGCTGAGCACTAGGAGGTGTGCCCCAGTGAGGAACAAGCCAAAGGTCAGAATTATGGAAGACTCCTCCATACTTAGTCTTTCTGTCCTTCTCAGCATCCACACAAAGAGAGGCCAAGAGGTGCATTCCCCATGCACGCACACTAAGGAGTCCAAAAAGCTGAAGACCACAGCTTTGTCATCAATCTACAGTTAACCACATAGTTACAGGCTTTTTTTAAAAAATATTTTTGTACAAGAACAACAAAAAACAAAAACAAGCAAACATACCAGATTGCAGTAGAGACAGTGAAAAAGGCAAACTCTATGTTAGGGATTATTGGGAAAGAGGTTGAGAAAAAAACAGCCGATATTGTAATGCCCCTGTATAGCTCTATGGTGTGGCCTCATTTGAAATACTGTGTACAGTTGAGTTATCAGCCTAAACCACAATGGCCCTGGTTCCAGTCATCTCTATTAATCATACGTGGCTGACACCCAAAAGTGAGCCAGTACTAAAAAAGATGGATCCACTGAAACCTGTTAATAAAGACATCATTCCCTTTCTATATGAAAGTTGGAATCAGGTTCTAAGACCGGAAACCTTAAAACACAGCTTGCAGCACTGGTCACTATGTTGGACCACAAAAAATTGTGTAATTTCTTCTTCTTATAGGCACATTAGGAGTTTCCTCAAAGGAAAGATGCAGTTGGCACCTCCCATTAGGCATAGGTTTCCGACTGGGAACCTTTCTAAAGTGTTAAAGGCCTTGAGCCAACTGCCATTTGAGCCTTTCAAATAGTCAGAATCTAAACTTTCCTGCTCAGAAGACATATTTTTACTTGCAGAGATGATTTCTGCAAGAAGGATTTCTGAATTAGGGGCTTTAGTGGCCAGGAAAGAATTGTGTATATTTCACAATCACTAAATAATCCACTTTCAATCCACTTTCAGTGCACTTTTCAGCTGAATTTTACAGTGTGAACTGGCAAAATCCAGTTGGAAAGTGCATTGAAAGTGGATTATTTAGTGTGTGTGACCACAAACATGGTCTTGGTGGTACTCAGAACCAATGCCCCCTCTAAGCTGTGCAGTCTTGTGAGCAAAAATTCTACTTTGTGAGCTACTGGCACTAAAGTTGTAAACGAGCGATACTGCATACATTCGTTTGCTCTGGAGCCTTCCTTCCTGAGCCAAGACAAAAATGTGTTAACCGGAGGCTAAAAGACTGAGCTAGCTCACATTAACTCAGCTTAGAGGGAACACTGCTCAGAACAGATTCTTCCTTTGTGCCAAAGGTATTTTCCCCTTATCATGTTAACCAAGAATTAGTACTACCGCTGTTTTGTCCTACACCATCTCCTCTCAAAGAGAGAGTCTGGCACAAATTAGAAGTATGCAGGGTTCTGTGGATTTACTTAAATAGGACGGTGCAGATTAGGCTAAAGGATTTTCCGTCTGTGTCACACAGCTCACAGTCTCTAGATAAAAAGGTCTCAAAATCCACCATCGTCTTACGGATCCAAGCTGTGTATCCAAAAAGCATATGAAGTGCAAGGCCTGAGACCTCCAAAGGATGTTACTGGCCCACTCCACCACATCTGCAGCAACATCAACAACCTTTTTCCACCGAGACTCCAGTGGAAGACATCTGTAGAGCTGCAACCTTGTCCACTTTTTATACCTGTGTGAGACACTATAGGTTGGGCCAGTTAAAATCTGTGGAAGCCTCATCTGGTAGAAGGTTGTGCACCATAGTGGTGGAACAGAATAAAAATAAAAATGAGGATCCCACCAATGCTCCCTCTAAGCTATAGAGTCTTGTGAGCAAGATTTCTATTTTGTGAGCTACTGGCATTAAAGCTGTGAGCAAGCGATTTGGCTACTGCATAAATTACTTTACTCTGGAGCCATCCTTCCTGAGCAAAGACAAAAATGTGTGAGCTGGAGGCTAAAAAACTGTGAGCTAGCTCACACTGACTCAGTTTAGAGGGAACACTAGATCCCACACCCAGGTTGTAGCTTGGGCATATAACCGATTTGGATGACTTCCCCCCACTGAAGGAGAACAAAACATTGGAGGTTATCTGAATGTTTCTTCTCTTCAGTGGGGTGAAGTCATCCCCACACCCCACTGCAAAAAAAAAAAAATCTAGTTAGAGGCAAAATCCTCTATGGAGCTGGGCTATACTAACACCGGAGGGTCAGCCTCACTTTGAGCCAATACAGTTTACACAAATTTGCATAGCCCTGCCTGGAGCAGGCCTGGAGCTACAGTGGGGCATCTCGGGGCTAGGCCCCCTGACTTAATGGCAAGGCCCCATGGCTTCCCAGCCAGCCCAGGGCCCCCGAGCAGTGGCAGGTGTGGGGAAGGAGCTGGGTATTCTTTTAATTCGATTAGCCAGTGCCCCCCCCCCAAATTTAAATCCCCCCCGACTTAAAAAATCCTGGCTACGGGCCTGGCCTGGAGCGAGAGGAGGTGTGACCAGTTTGGATGACTTCGCCCCACTAAAGAGAAGAAACCTTCAGGTAAGCTCCAGTGTTTCATTCTTATGGATTCTCTTATGACTCCATGCTCCAGATGACTGGCTCCCTTCATGACAGCAGGTGCCCACATCTGAGTTTGAAAAGTGGCCACCTTGGGGCAGGCCTGACGAAACACCTAGCAACCGAGCTATTCTGCTGAATGTCAGGACTTGCAGGGATTTTTTAAAACTTAATTTTCAGGTGCATAATCTGGATGAGAACCATTCCCACAGCCCAGATCTGGATGAGGCCCCCTCGTAACTGAAAATTAAGGTTAAAAAAAACATCACTGGAAGCAAAGCACTGAACGTGGAATTCCCAGCACGTGTCTGGGCCTCAATAGCTGCTAGATTCCAGTTCCCTGACAACACAAAAATTATGTGTCAGATACAGGAGTATGGGAACAAGATGGGAGCGATATAAACCATAACCACTCAACAGATGTAATTGGGAAATTCTACAGTGCAGCCACTGGTTAATGGCTGCTTTTATGTTAGGCTTAATCTGTAGATTAGGAAAGAAGATTGGGCACTTGTTCCTGCTCTGTTTGTTGAAGCATGGGGGAACCACATGTGCACGCGCACAGGTAGTTGGGAATAGCTGACCTTCTGGTATTTCTTACGGCCTTGGCTGACAGCTCTAAACACAAATGCAGAGTTAGACAAGCCAAGGAAAAAACACCAAGTGTACACAAGGCTTGGGGAAGCAAGCCTGAAGTCTGGAATTGGCATGTATCTTGTACTTGCTTGGACTAACCTAGCAACATTTGTCCCTACAGAGCACTGTTTAGAGAACAAGCATCTTAATTCCAGGGCTTGGGAACTGGTGCTGAAAAGGGCAAGGAGAGAATTGGCCCACTTTTTGGAAATTTAAAGTCCTGTGTGAGGCACCTGCTTCCCACAGTCCAGACATGGAGGTTTCTGCAGCCTGATAGGCTTCCTACAGTAAACAGGAAAGTGCCTTGACACACAGTGCAGAATATACCTGCTTCTCTCTTTTTCTCAAAAATAAATAAATTAATTAAAAAGATGCATGCTACATCAAGTTACAGACACTGCAAAGTCAATCCTGGTTTAACCTGGAATGGGGTTTGGAAAGCAGATGTCTTAATTATTTTGAGCAAGGATGGGAATGCTTAGGAGTAAGTACCTTGCTTGTCCACAAGAGCAGGACGGAATACCATCAGCAGCCCAGAAGTAACCCTTTCCAGTGGCAGTAGCAACTCCCTTTCCATCTGGCTCCCTCATGGGGTCTGGGTATACAGCTGCAGGCATCTGAAGATTACAGGCAACTTGCAAAATGTCTGATGAGTGGAGTGGATTGTGTGTGTATGTGAGGGGGGGAGACTTTATATATTGCAAGGACTTCTAAGAGATGCGATGGAGTTCTCGGTGTACTATGCCTAGAATATTTTCCATTCCCTTCTGGGATTCCTATCAGTAGAGGGCACTTTTTCTTCTCACGATATCCCAGAATGCAGCATGGTATTTTTCTGTGGAAGCATGAATGGCAACCATTCACTAATTCTGAAGAAATTAAAGGATGTCTTCAGAGATGCCACTACGAGTGGGAAACTAAACCTACTCCGAGAGAGATAGCCCCATCAGTAAGAATCAAACCCCACCTCTCATCTGCATAGGCCCAGCATGAGGAGTCTGCAACCTTTCATAATTAAAAAGCCAAACTATGTCAAAATTCAGTGCAAGAGATCAAGCAAGTAGCATAAAGCAGCTGATTTGCATAACTGTAAAGGTACAACTTAAGCTATAATTGAAATGTTGACTAATAAATCCCATAAAGTTTCTCCAGACCTAACACTAGTTCTTGTGAGCAGGGAGGGGCACACATGAAGTCTCTCAATAAATAATAAATATACACAAGAGCACTCTGCACAATTGTTTTGGTGCACTGGAATAAAACTGCATATGGTTCATACTTGGATTACTGGGCAAGTGTTCACCACTATAATTTCTTTTTCTGTAAAGTCGCTCCAAGAAGTCCTTCAGTCCCATAAAAATCTTTGCTTGCTGTTCCTTTCATGTATTGGTTATTCTAGCACCACACCTACCTTTCAACATACCATAACCATTTTTAAAAGATCCACATTTGGCACTAGAGCCATAGGTTTCAGACTGCTGCACTTGAGAGCAATGATATACTGGGAACTAGCTAGAGAGCAGTATTAAATTTGATTTCAGCCACGCAGCTAGGAGGAGGAACTAAATGCATTCTAACACTGAATACAATTATGGTCAATCTTTTATCTGTCTGCATTAAACTGTGTATGTTTCGTTGTGGACTGTCTATGGTAACTTTTTTGTGTGTGCATCCAAGACATACAGAAGAAGGGTCATGTAACCTGCAAGCAATGATTGGTTACTAAATCACCCAAAGCATTTAGTGGATTTACACCAACAAGGTGTCATTCAGTAACTCATGGCAGGTTTAAAATTTAATCAGGGTCACTTGCTGAATTTAGAATTCCAGTTCTAAGAACTCCCCAGTTCCCTTTCTCAGAAGCAAACATCACCCTGGGCTGCCTAGTCTCTCTGTGACATCAGAGCAGCTAAGCTAATAGGAACCTCTGCCCACTAAACCATCACTCCAATATCCTCATAGATGAACTACTCATCACCAGGTGACCCCTGAAACCCAGGGACCTTTCCAAATGGTATCAGAAATGTTTTGTTTGAAACCCATTGGCCAAGCAGTTAAGAAGCCCTAACTTTTTATGGGAGAACATAAATATAGCCCACCACACTGACAGGCCCTTCACTGGTTATTCATACCAGCTGTGGCACAGCACAAGCAATCCCATGTTGTATCACTGCCTGTTGCCATCCCTCAGCCACCAGTGCCTTTGCCAAAGGCCGCTCTCTCCAGGAGCACCCCCCTTCCCCCATTTTCCACTGTGAGAGAACCACAGACTCTCAGAGCCAGACCTGGCTATACACCGAACCTATGTGCCTCATGATATAGATGTATGGGACTACAATCCAGCTTGGAGTTCACTGAACTCTTGGGTTTGGGAAGGAAATTGCTGCTAATGAGTTGCAGCAAGCACATAGGCTCGGGGCCAGCATAAGGAAAATCACTTTAATGGGCAAAGCAGATGTTGCTTAAACTCATTGCAAAAGTTAGGCGGGCCTGGGGCCAACAACTGCCTGGAGAAAACAGAGACACTTTGGAAAAAAAATAAAAATAAAAATGTGGAAATCTGCGTAAGGAGTGCTTTGATGTGAGATACAATCAGATAGGACACGTGAGGAGAATGCAGGGCGCATCCCTCTAGTGTCAGTGAAGGGCAGGCGAGAAACAGTTCTGCCACGCAGACAACCATGCTGGTTAACGTAGAAGAGCTACCTTCACGTTCATCACCCACCAGCTATTTTCCTTATACCACAGATCTAACACTGAACACTGATACACCCCACTTGTTCACTTCTGTCCTGAGATAATGAATAGCTCCCAGTGGTTTACAAATAATATGTTCCACCTCGTGCATATTTTAAAAAAAAATTATAAAAATACGCACAGGATGGGAAAAGTGGATAAACGATTTTCTCTCCTCCCATAATGCTAGACCTCAGGGTCATCCCGTGAAGCTGATGGAGAACAAATTCAAGACAGACAAAACGAAATACTTCTTTGTTCAATGAGTAATTGAATTGTGAAAATTCACTGCCAGTTGACATAGTGATGGCCATGAACAGAGGGAGGGCTTTAAAGAGGGATTAGACAGATTCGTGGTGGACAGGACTATCAATGACTACTATTCATGGTGATTAAAGGGAGGCAACAGCAGGACAATGCGAGGAGGCAACCACTCAAGATTGGGCCTGTACATATGTCCAGCACGTTAGCTCTCCAGCAGTGGGTTGGCCACTGTGTGGAACAGTATGCTGAACCACACGGAGCACTGGTTTGATGCATAGCTCCTCTCATGTTCTTACGTTGATGATTTCAGGCTTGACAGACATGATAAACATTTGACAATTAAGCCTTACACTAAAAAACCTTACCATTTATTTATATTCCACTTTTTTCCCCAGGGTGGAAGCCCACAGCAGTTTTACAACCCAGTTCTCCCCTCCTCCACTTCATCTTCACATCCACAACCCCGCGAGGCACATTGGGATGAGAGGGAGTGAGCCTCTATAGCTTAGTGCCCACCTCTCCCCATATGAGCCCTGGAGAGAAAAAAAAAGACCAGCACCTCCTGGTGATCCCTGGCCCAAGGGACATCCGCTTAGCCTCAATCAGAGTAAGGTCCTTTTCAGCGCTTGCCCCCAACCTGGTGGAACATGCTCCCACTCAAGATTGGGGCCCTGCGGGACTTACTACAGTTCCGCAGGGCCTGTAAAACAGAGCTGTTCTGCCAGGCTTTTGGCTGAGGTAGCGGACGTTCAACCATTCTGGCCTCCCCTGTTCATGGCCTTTTCCCAGTGCCCTACTGTTCCGGGTACTATTTCAGCACCAGAGTTCCCTGGGGTACCTCTTTCTGCCTGACATGAGGCATGGGTTTCTATTACTGCCTATTGTGCCATCTATTGTTTTATGGTTTTATTGTTATGGGTTTTATATTGTAACTTGTAAGCCACCCTGAGCCCACTTGTGGGATAGGGCAGGGTATTAAATAAATAAATAGATAGATAAATAAGTGAAGATTTGAACCTGGGTCTTTCATATTCTGATCCAGTACTCTAACAACCACACTGACTCTTAGGTTGGGAGGAGGTTGACCAGAGGTGCCCAGTTTTACTATGGTTCAGCTCCAACATGCCACAGCCTTCAGAACAGGTGAAACACCATAGTTGGGCTTGCATGGAGCTGTGGTTTGTGAAACCTCCACATTTTATATGCAAGCACCTCAGTGGTTGCCATTGCACGAGTTCTTTTGTCCCTTGCCTCTTGCATGTTCTCTTTGCCTATCTCCTAATGGTCTTTCCCAGTCTCTAACCAAATACAGCAAGGGCTTAAACTATTTGCCTCCTTCAGAAGTAAGTCTCAGCCATTTATCTTTTACTGAGCTCCAGCATGAACATGATGAAACAGGAGATTGCAAACTGGGACATCAAGCAAAGCAGGAGAGGTTCTGTTTCCAACTCAGAGATAATCTGTCTTTACATAAAGTCTGTGAGGGTTGCAGAAACCCACTTGCTGCATCCCCAGCCTCAGTCAGTTGTTCACACTTCCCTTATTACATCTGTGGATGACCCTGACAGCAGGTGGCAGTGTGCAGACCAGGGCTATTTTGGGGCAGGAACGCACAGGAACGGAGTTCCGGCTGGCTCCCAAGTTGGCCACGCCCAGCAGGAACTCATTAGCATAATAGGCCACACCCAACAGCAGAAACTCATTAGGATTGGCTACATTAGGGGTGTGTGGCCTAACATCCAAAGGAGTTCCTGCTACAAAAAAAGGCCCTGGGTTTTGACAACAAACAAGGTAAACAGAATAACAAGCAAAAGGTGGGTGTGGCTGGATAACCACACTTCTGGTAACATGGGGGTGCGGCCCAATATGCTAATGAGTTCCTGCTGTTGGGTGTGGCCTATTATACTGAGTTCCTGCTGGGCTTTTTCTACAAAAAGAGCCCTGGCTGCAGACACTAGCTCTTGCCCAGCAGGGAAACAAACCAATTGGGAGGGGGAGGGTGGCCAAAATAAACCCAATTCCTCCATCATGATACTTTCAGCAGTAAAACATGGGCAGGCAGTGGCATGTGATCCTTTTGGTGGCAAGGCACCTGTCTCATGAGAGAGCCTGTCTCTTCTGAATTTGCATGGTCTCCACTTTTATATATGTAAGCTCAATATTCCATCTAGCCCCAATACTATGTCACTCTACAAAGAGACCTTTCAGCAGATAGGATATACCTTCATGCCCATGACTGTGGTCACCAAAACCATGGCACCTTTAAGACCAACAAAGTTTTATTCTGGGTATAAGTTTCCATATGCACATGGAAGCTTATACCCAGAATAAAACTTTGTTGGTCTTAAAGGTGCCACTGGACTCAAACTTTATTAAGAACATAAGAATATAAGAGAAGCCAATGTTGGATTCGGCTGCTTCAGATCAACACAGCTACCCACCAGAATCTGTCATCACCAAAGCCAAGGGTCGATCACATTTAACCTTCCTCTTTCTCAACATTGTTCCCAAATTACTTTCTTCCACAAGTAAAGGGGTGGCATTCATTTCTATAGGGGAAAGTGCTGAATTTGGGGACATTTTTGCTAAGATGATAAACCCTATTCCCACCCCACGAAGTGGGTGGAATAAATGTCTCTGACAGAGATTCCCCCCCAGAACTCTGGCAATAAGCCTTATCACTGCACTTTTCCACAGCCATCACGACAACAGGCGTCTTGTGAGTATAAACACTGTGAGAACTATTTTAATTCTATAATCAGGGGTCACTTTGTAGAAAAAGAGGTGCAGGAGCTCATTAGCATAACTCATTAGCATAACTTATTTGCATATGCCACCCACCCTGACATCACCGGAAGTGTGTCAGAAGGCCACACCCACTGCTCAGGCTCCACTGGACTGTTTTGGATTGCTAGCTATTGGGGGGGGGGAACGTGCAGATCTGTCCTCGCAGAGGAGGGAGAGCTTGTACCTGAATAAAACGTGGTCTTAAAGGTGCCACTGGTCTGCAACTTACCTGCTTGCTTCTTGCTCTGACTGAGGGCTGCTGGGAGCAGGGGGTGGGGCTTGTTGCATGTGCCCACCCCCTGGACTCTTTACTGCCAGAGCTCCGCCCCTGTGCACTCCTGCAGGAAATGACCCATCTATAATACTTGTGCCATTTTTAAACACCCCTCGAAATTTCTCCTAACAGCACTGTCCCCATTCATTAGCAAAGATGCAGCTATCTCAGCTCCAAATCAAAAGCTGTTGAAATGCATTAGAATCAAAACAAAATACTTCTCAGGAAATGGTCTTCTTGGAGAGACTGTTGGTGATCTGGGTGGAAGGAGTGAACCTGAAAGCCACTTGGAGGGACAATTGGATTCCAAACTGCATTGGCCTTTTTAAAACCTGGCATGTCTTGTGTTCTTGCATCACTAGCACTTTCTTCCGATGACGGACTGGCTTATTTCTTGGTTAACACTTGCCTACAATTCAGATAATGTCAAATACAATCCAAACTTTTCATTTCCAGTACATGATCATCCAGCAAAATAACCTTCCAACACTGAGTGGGTTTTGAAGAGACAACTCAGGAACTAAAAATACAGCTTACCTATGGCACAAGATGCAAGAATACAAAACTCACACGTTACCCTCCCTTTGAGAATGACATTTGAAACTCTGAGCTGGAATTTCAGAACAACAGTTCAGAAAGTCACACAAAAATGCAATCAATATGTAACCAGTTTTAAGGGGGAAGCATTATTCCTTTTTATCTCATGATTGTATATAGCAACCAAAGGAAGCCCTGTTTCAAATCTCATCTCAGAAATATTTTCACAAGGTGGCTTTAGACAGGCCAGTGTCCTAATGTTCTTCAACACCTGCAGGGTTAAATGCAAGGTTCTTGCACCACACTTAGCATAACAATCCTTACACACAAATTATTACACAATCCTAACAAACTGCATTACTCCAAAGCACAAGATATCACACTTTCTCCTTACACCCAAACCAACCCCCCCAAACCCTATCCTGTTTAAAGCATCTCATCAAGTTGGTTCTTTTCCTCATGGGCAGGGCTGTGTTACAGTCTTGCCATGGGCTTCTTTTCCTCATGGGAAGGACAAAGGCAGGGCTGTGTTACAGTCTTGCCATGGGAAAACCAGACAGTCAACTCTTCCTGATGCCATCACAACTCTAAAACAAAACCCAGAATTGTTCACCATCCCATTGCAATATTGCAAATAGTTACACACACACAGTTTGGTAGCCTGTTTTGTCGATGTGCTTGTTTTGTCAGTTGAGTCGCAAATCTTGCAAGCTATGTGCAAGTGTGAAGTTGCTCACTTCTCTAGTGTGAAGAAACTGCATGCTAGTCCTATTCAGTGAAGCTGGAGTTAAGTAGACCATAGGTGGTGAAGTCCGCCCATTCCCCGCCAGTGGCCGGGGGGGGGGGGCATGGCAGCCCTCACAGGAAGGTCCATGGAGTACCCGGGGACTGTGGCAAGTCTGGGTAGGAGGGCTTAGAGCTACGGAAGAAAGGCGTACAGCCTACCAGTCACAGATTGAACCTTGCCCCTATGTTTCCAAATGAGGAAAGGAGGAAAGATGGCAGGATTGGAGGAAGAAGTAGGTGTGAGGAGCCAAGGGTGTCTTGTGATCATCTGGAGATTTTCTGAAAACATGTCTGCAGGGGTCTCAGTTGTGAAACGGCAGGCCTACAGCTAAGTGGGGTGGGAGCAATGGCCATGCTACTGAAACTGAGCTATTCCTTTAATCCTAGAAGTCAAACCAGGCTTCCTAATACAAAACAAAAGGCCAGTTGGCTGTTTCTCCAAACCATTAAGAAGGGGTTTGTGGAAGCCTGCATGCATACTGAAGCCACTCAAGGAACAGAATTTAAGAACCCAAAATCCAAGAGGACAAATGTCAAGCCGACAGTTACAGTTATGGTTGGGTAAAGGCTCAACTTGCATTCCTAAATTATTGTGCCTTTGATCTACTGTGCACTATTTGATTTTGAAGCATTTGTTTTGTTTATTCATTTGTTTTCATCTGCCCTGGTCAAAAAGGCATTTTCCCACATACCCGAATCTGCCTCCAATAAAAACCTGCTTCCTAACATTCATTCCACTCCATTTTTGCTTTCCTCTCGTCCCCTCCGCCTTAAATCTAATTTACAGCTTGTAACTCTAATATCTTGACTAGAATAATTGCAGACATCGACCAGGTCCTTCTCAGATTACCCTTCTGCACTAGTATGTGCGCACGAGCACACACACACAGAAACTTAACGCTATGAGGATCCTGCTGTACTTCCAGTCTTTTGCCAGAAACTAACACTGAAGAACAACATGATCTGCTCCAAGCAAAAAGAGCCGCAAATGCAATGAGGTGGCCCTAAACAGAATATTTTGGGAATGGTTTCTTTGGAAATGGTTCAAAAGATTCAAGTGGTTCAAAAACATGGCAGCAAAATGTGGTGCAAATTATATAGGGCACACAGCCCTCTACACTTGAATGATGTATACAGGTAGGCTGCTGTCTCCCAAGCACAATCTAAAGTGTTAATCAATACCTTTTAAGCCCTAGATGGTCCAGGACCAGGATTATCTCCTTCGACATGCTACTATCATCTAGGGGATCTTCCACTATTACCACTGATCTCCAGACTACACAGATCAGTTCCCTGGAGAAAATGGCTGCTTTGGAGGGTGGGCTCTATGGCACTGGACCCTGCTGAGATAGGTCCCTCTCCAAGCCCCCCCCCCCATATCTCCAGGAATTTCCCAACCCAGAGCTGGCAATCCTAATCAGACCACTCATCCATCTATTACAGCAATCTGTTTCACACAGTGGCCAACCAAGTGCCCTGGAGGACCAAGAAACAGGCCAGAGGCACCAAGGCCTTCCTTAGAGGCTACCTTCTAACACTGGTATTCAGAAATTTACTGCCTCTGAATATGGAGGCCGCAAAAAAAAATTTTTTTTAGACTGTCACTGTTTATCTACTGTATTACTTCTTATAGTGAAGACATGGAGTTGCCTTACACCGTCGGATCATTGGTCTGTCGAGGTAATTGTGTACCCTGACAGGAGCTGCCTCTCCAGGGTCTCAAGTGGAAGGGTCTTCCATATAATCTACTGCCTGATCCTTTTAACTGGAGATACTGGGGGTTGAACCTGGGATGTTCTCTCACTGAGCCATGAACCTGCTTTTTAAGCATGTTTTATCATGCGATTTTTTAAAAAAATTGTTACTTAACGCCATGTGTTTTACTGCTGCTTTTTGAAAAGGTTTTTTAAAAATAATGTTGGTTTTTAAATTGCTATGATAGTTTCTAATCATTTTTGTAACCTGCCTCAGAAACCTTCAGACTGAAAGGCTGGTTTAGGAGACTGACTCAACAAAACTAACATGATGTTTATCATTAAAAATGTGGTCTTTGAATAGCAGATTTGGAGCCTAAAGTGGCACCCCATGGCATTACTTTCTTAAGTGTCTTTTTAAAAAGGGAGGACAGAAAACTTCTAAAAAGTTAATACTGCTACCATAATAGAATCTTCCAATTACTATTCAATTAGTTCCTTGTTTTATTTTACTTCATGTTGCCTATTTGATAACACCTTATACATATAAATTCCTCCCTTTCCCAAGTTTCTGGTTACCCAAATGTTCTCATAAAATGCCTACAGGAGGAATCTGACTGGAGGTAATCCTTTGTTACTATATGTCTATTCCTAAATTGTTATACAAAATCCCTGGGAAAGAGGAACAGTTTTAGTAGATAACCAGAAGTCTCAATGGGGCCCAACATAGTAGTGGTGGTAGTTTTGTTCTTAAGAGGGCCTAGTAAGTAAAGACCTGAGGTCCTTTATTCTGTAGTTTAGTATCCAAGGTAAAGTCCCTTGTGTAAGGCCTAGGTCCTCAGTTACATCAGAGGAACTTAGTCCCCCCCCCCAATAACCCCACATGGGTGTCCCCTCTTATAATTTGGCAATTCTCCCTTCCTCTGAACTCTTCCAATTCCCAGAGGCTGGGCTTCAACACCATCTCTACTTTCCAACCCTGTAATGAAGATCACCTTTTAAACTCTATACCCTATTTGGCCCCTCCCCCCAGCCTGCTCTATTATTTCCCTATTTATGACTTCTAGCTCCTTCCCTTGCTTCCTTTCTGGGACCCTTCTCCTGCTTAGTCCATCTCATATATTCTTTCTCCCTCTGGTGTCCACCCATGTAGGCAAAATACACTTTGCAAGGCTTGGCACCTCTCCTTGAGTCAGCTGCCAGGGCTCCACTTGTAAAGTGCTCTCTGTAGCTGTCTTCTGCCCACGCAGCAGCTTCAGCTGGGTTGGCCAGTCTTGACAAGGAACTGGTGCAGCCTCCTTTCCAGCAAGGAACACCCTGAAGAATTTACGTCTATCAGAAGGCAACATATTCCTGGCCACAGAGACTGAATCCACCTCCACTAATCCAGCCAAACACCAGCCTAAGCAGTTTTTAAAAGGTTTTCAGCAAGGTGCGTTTCCACAGTGCCCCAAGATAACCTCCTCCAGTATCTCCACCATTCTTAACCATAGTCTGCAATTCAGAGGCAAAAGTGTATTATTTTAATTGGGATGGCAAGCTTTATAGCCCATTACCTCTGCGTTCCATATTGCACACCGTTTCAAAAGTGGTGGGAGATGGAAGCCCATGCAGGGGCATTCAGAGGAATCCAGCATGAGACTTTCCTAGGAGTTAGAAAATAGGTAACCCCCTACCTGGAGCCCAAACATGATTGCACCACAAAAACAAGCCCCTACTGCCTATCCATCTACCATGCCAGGAAGAAGCGGTTCTGGCCCAGCCTTCCCCCGAACTTGCTTTAATGTCAAGCGACTGGTTCCCTCCGCCGGGGGAGGGTATTTAAATCTCCATCAGCTGCTTAAAGTGGTATAGTCTGAAGTAAATGTAGTAACAAAACAGTGTTTTCCTTTTTTGGAAATAGAATTCCCTGTGTCCGTTGAGAAGCAAGGTGGCAGATATAACATACACACCTTTTAGTGAAATACAAAGAAGGGACCATTTATAGAGGTAAGTAGTCTACTGCAGCCAAAACATCCGAAGAACCTTGCAGCGTATCTAAGGGCCACTGACTGATTGCTGCACAAGTGTCCACAGACAAGGGCCCACTTATTCATAGTACAAAGCAGCTAACATCAATACATACCCAAGTAATAAAATCCTACAAAAAAACCTCCAACCCTCCACCCCCACAAGTCCAAAAACAACAGTAACAAGACCATACTTTAAAATCGCCAAAGACCAAGGAAATAAATTAACTTAGTTTAGACCACACCGTTTCTGCCATTAATCTCAAAGATCCAGGGACTATTCCTCTCCAGTCATAGGAAATCTAAAAAAGGCACTTTGCCACAGATGTCCAGACCAGCAAACAAACCAGTTTTTGCACAACTTTCCAGATCTCCCCAGAGATCCTCCTCTGGTTGACCACTTTATGAAGCAGGAACAACTACAGAGAACACTCTTGAAAAGAACGCACCACAGGCCGATCATTCCATTTTTTCCAGAGTTCTTTTTATGTCCTGCTCCTACTATGTGGCTTCTTTTAGGGAACACTACTAGTTCATTTTACTAATTTACAGGATTTATATTCCACCTGTCTGTCCAAACAATACAGAAAACAATAATAAAATCAATTTAAACCCAAAAATAAAATAAATCAATAGAAACACAGTCCCAGCAGGCAGAAACATAGGACAGGAAGGAGAGGTCACTAACAGAACAACAGACAAAACAAAGTCTTCACCCACTGGCCAAAGTCAGTGATAGAAAGGACAGAAGAATATCCCTAGAGAGGGAGTGACACAATTTAGGAGACAGGACTGAGAAGGCCCCCTCTCTCTGATACTGTTAAACATTGTTTTTACTACAGCTTTTATGTAGAGATGCCATAAATTTCACAGTGAACATGCTCAGCCAAGCATCTTGTTTTCAGCTGTCACAGAGGTGAACTGATCCACAGAATTATTTGGCTCAGCTGAAAGGATTCAACCAACTGCTGAACAGAAGCCACCTCCTAAACTTCTCACTGAAGGTCCCAGCCTTTCAGGGCTCTTGTGGGAGACGGAGATCAGAAGCCCAGTTCTCAGCTGACTGGGGGGATCCGTTTCTGTTCCCCACATGTATACACTGAATTCCCACTGCTTCCTGTAAAGCTGAGTGGCACTGAGAAGTTTCCTGAACACAGCTAGACAGCCCACGGGCGGATCCGCTCCAATCATGACTGGTGATCAGGAGAGGAGCAGAACTGACGGGTATTGCAGTGTTACTGCTTTTATGCCCTTAACAGGCTCTTTGCTTGTTTTATTGCTGGTTTTAATATAGATAATACTATTTTTTTTATTTTATTGTTGTGTTTTACTTTGTGAGCTGTCTCTGGAGAGGCAGCCTATCAGTTCTCTAAATAATCAGAAGCATGGTATTATACTGAGTCAGCAGATATATATACCAATTGGTAGAGAGAGAAAATATAAATAGTAGGGCTAAATGGCCATGTCAGAAAGTTGCTGAAAACCTACACAGCTGAAAACAGAAAGCCTTATAAGAACAGCTGAGCCAAGTAAGATTAATGTTTCTGGTACAGGATCAGGGTACGGAGATTGACACAGTACCTGTCATTTACAAAAGGCTACCTTTGTTCAGGAAGTCATGATTTAAGTGCTTTCAGTTCCCCACAACTCTCTTCTGAACTGGAACAAAACCCACAAATTAAAACTTAACATTCAAAAACAGACCTGCTTGTCCTTGCAATTTTTAGCAGTAGAAGCCTCAAAGGCCCTCAGCTATGACATGAAGTCAAGTTTGTTACAAGTCTCATCATACTTTGGGCAAGCAAGGTTCCTCCAGTGTGAGTCAAATTTGCTCAGGTTCTTCATCATCACCTGAGTGAATCTAATTATATCTTTGAGTTAGCATGGGTTCTTGTTTTATTTGTTACAAAACTCCTGGGATTCATATTGAGAAAGTATGTGCCAACAACTGCAGCACAGGTAGTGCAAAAATTATGGTTCCAAGTGTCTAAACAGCATATTCCATGCTAAAACCATAGCAGATAATATAGTAAGTGGCTGCATTGGGCAACAATGAAGAAATAGCTTTTTTTTTTTTACAAGGATATAGAGATTATTACACAGGGGCACAGTAACTACTAAAGCTGAGCAAAGATTGTCATACTTTGGGCAAGCAAGGTTCCTCCACAGTAACTACTAAAGCTGAGCAAAGATTTGCAACATATTAAGTGGAAATGTAAAAATGAGCAGGGACAGATCAACTTGGAATCTGGCTTAGTAGACGAATGGACAAATCTTGGAGGCAAGTTTGATAGGAACTGGTGCATCGTCCTAAAAATGCAAGTGAATTGAGCAGTCAGCTCCTGAATGCTAAAGGATAGTGGACTTTCAGACTGTGCTCCACATAGCCACAAAGGCCCAAGGCAGCTTACGAACACATGTGCCAGCAAGATATACCGCAAAAACAATTAAAACAAAGTAGAAATAGACATGCCACCCATTCCAGAAGCGTAAAAAATATCAGAACAACCCCCCCTTCCCCAGCAACCAAGCCATGAATATGGTTAACACAGAATTAAATGCCCATAAAACTGAGCAAAAACCCCTCTTAAATAAAACTGGTTTAACCAATTTCCTGAATGACACTGGAGAAGGTGTTAGCTTAATCTTGCAAACCATTTCAGAGGCTGGCGAATGACTGAAAGAGCCCAAGACTGAGCTGAAAAGGATTTAACACCCCTAAGAAATAGGATAGATTCTGTCATGAGGAGGATAACTGATGCATGGGTTCTAGAAGGAGAAGTCATCCTTCAGATAATTACAAACTCTGGAACTGTCTCTTGCAGAAAACAGGCTTGGTACTGTCCATATATGCCTTCTGGAGGAATTTGAAAACTTTTCCATTCCAAAAGACCTTTGAATTAAATCGATGCAAGATGCTGACTATGGAATATGTCCATAAACTTGGTTTATTATTGTGTATTCATCTTGGTCATTTTTACTGTGTTTATTGTATTTTCAGATGGTTATGTACCTTGTGTGCTACAAGGATAGGAATGTGGGGTTGAAGTGGCTGGGTCCCATGTCACAAAGGATTTCAAACTGAATTGGGAGCAGGGTGAAGATACTCCAGAACAGGTGTCACCATGCTCATACTGGCTTGCGCCAAGGTGAACTGCTGAATATTGCAAATTGAAGTTCCCAAATTATCTTTGAAGGGCAGCTGATAGACAGGTCTACAGTAGTCTAGCTTTGAAACTCCAACAGCATAAATCAGCATAACTAGGTCAGCTTATTCTAGAAGGTGAGACAATTTACATGCAAGGTAATTGAAAGGTGTTCCTAACAACTACTCCAATTTGCTCTGCTAACAGGAAGGCGGAATCCCTCACACAATCTGTAACACACAGTGTTACCCATCCAGTTAGGCAGAACAATCCATTCTAGAACACCAGCCTGGCCAACTAACATGATTTCTATCTTGTCTAGATCTGTATCAGCTTGTTTTAGCTTATTCTCCTTCCATCACCTGACCACAACTTTTCTACATTGATGAAGAACATAATCAGTCACTTCTAGAAGCAAGAGCTGGTTATCACCAGCATAATACCACCCAACCCCAAGATAAAGGCAATCTGATTTAGTAGCTTCACATAGATATTGAAAGCCATGGTGAAAAAACCTAACAGCCTAAAAGAATTCCACAGGTCAAATCGCAAAACATATCTGATGGCAATTCCAAGTGGTCAGCCAAAACTGACTGAAATCACGATCTCATTTATTGCAACTCTTGCTTTACAGAGTTTTCAGTACAATGGTGGGCAACTATGTCAAAGGCCAGAAATGAATGACAGAGAACCAAAAAGGATGAATTACCTAAACCCATTTGATGGCTAAGATCATTCAATAGGGCAACTGAAGCGGTCTCAGTCCCAAAGCCAGGTCTGAAGCCAGACTGAAATTGGAGAAGATCAGAAACGACAGCTCACCCGAGATCAAATCTTCCCTTTAAATGTTCAGCTGAAGGCCAGTGTACCAATGCTGGATTGAGAATTGAGAATTGTTCCTTTGAGTACTTTGCACTAAAAGCATGCCTACCCTTGTTACTCCCTAAAATCCTTTAACTACTCAGTCACAATAAGATGTGGCCAACTGACAGTACGCAAAGCTCAGTCTGGCAATTCACTTCATAGTGTAAAGGCTGGGAACATTTCCCTCTCTTAGAACGCACAGCACAATATGTCAAAATGAAGAATCTCTAAGGTTAATAAGTACTCATTTTACTTACCAGGCAACTTGATTACTATAGACAGTGGAGAAGCAAATAATAGTGACAAAAATGAAGCATGGAAAGGTCCTTTGTATTCCATAACGACAAGAAGAAAAGCATTTACACTGGGTGGGACTGACCGAGATGGTAAGAAACCAAAACACACAAGTAGCTCTGGTCTCTAATTCCCAAGGATGCCTAAGATTCCATCTTGTAAAGTTAAATCACAATGGCCAGTATCAGAGCTTAAAAGTAAAGGTTTCCCGTGCTCGAAAGCCAGTCAAATCTGACTCTAGGGGGCGGTGCTCATCTCCGTTTCCAAGAGCCAGCGTTGTCTGAAGACGTTTCCGTAGTCATGTGGCCAGAACGCTATCAGAGCTTAGGACATGGCAAAGATTCAGAGGACTGCTCTAGTTCTGTGCATTCTACGGTTGTGAGCTCCCAACAACTAGTTTATTCTACCTCTTGAAGGCCTCATCCACAACCAAGGACAAAGTACCCAGCACACTAACTTTCCTTTAAATCTGATTCAGGCTCCATAGTCTGTGTGTATGCCCAATGCTAGTAAAGTAAGCGATGCTAATGTACCAAGTGATAGGCTCAGCTAGTGCCCAATGTAGATGCTCATCCCTGGCAGATTAAACAGTTTAAAAGCATTTTCATCAACCCATACTCTTTGGGGTTGTCTCCATGCTTGAGAGGAGACAGATGGCGTGTAATGGCAGGGTCTCAGCTGATTACACTCAGCATTCCACAATTAAGGATACATCAGGCCATCAATCTCCAGTTCTGACATATTTATTTCCTTCAGTATGTCCCCCCTCCCCAGAATTAAACCCAAACCAATGGTAATCATATGAACTAAGCTTGTTATTCCTGTTTGGTCCTTGAATCTGTTAAACATCTTCATTATGCTGTATGCTAATTTACTGCTCACCTCTACCTATATGTATGGACTGGTAATTTCCATTTCATTGTATCTGAAGAAGTGTGTGTGCACATGAAAGCTTATAGCCTGAATAAAACTTTGTTGGTCTTAAAGGTGCCACTGGACTAAAAAAAAATTCTTTGGGGAAATGTTCAGGATGCTGGCATTAGCTTAGGGTTCTAAGCAGCACACGTCCTACACAACTTAAAGGCCAGCTCCCTCACTCCTGCTGTGATCTCTTACCTGGCAGCAGCATTCTGTGGATTAATACTGTGCACTATCAATACGGTATAGCAGTCGTCTCACTACAATAGCTCTCCCTCTGGAGACTTGCTGAACTCTAGACGTTGTCCAAAATGCTTCCTCCTTGTTTATGGCAGCCACGCTGAAACTGATGGAATACTTTTAATTCAGTATAGTGGGGGTTTTTTAAAGCAAGTGTAATACAGTGATGTTATCCAACCAGAACTTTTGAGATGGGCAGATTAGAGCTGAGCAAAAAGATACTTCTAATTTCAGTCTGCCTAAAAGAAAAAAGAGAAGGGATCTAAGAGGCCAGCAGACCTTCAAGAGAAGGGAAAATAATATAATCCTTCCCTTAAAGGAGGCAAGGCAGGATTGCTGTCCTCTCTGATAACTGAGAAAAACCACCATGCAATCCCAGAGGAAGGGCACAACCTACCAGCTGGACCATCTACCTGGACAAGAATTAGGTTCCTTTCTTTAACAGACATAAAGGGAATTATGATGTCAATTGTTTGTTGTTCAGAAAAGGTATGAATGCGAGTAGCAAGCAATTTTTATAAAGGATAGAATACATTTAAGGGCAGACTATTGTCTACAAAAAGCCAAATGCACGATCAAGTAAACTTCACCAACAATGTGATGTGCAATAGGGAGGGAGTATGTTAGTCACGATGATCCTGTGAGTTGCCCACTTTTGCTTAAATTGTTTTAACCTGTATTTTATTGCACTGTGCGCCTTAACTGTTTTAACTTGTGGTATTGTATTACATTTGTGTTTTGTAAGCCGCCCTGAGCCCGCGTGCGGGGAGGGCGGGGTATAAATGAAATAAAATAAAATAAATAAATTTTGCAGAACATTAAATGCCAGTAAGCAATTGCTCAAGGCAGAAGGAGGGTTACAGCAATTTTTCAAATTATGCCTGCCAAGCAATGCTCCCTCTAAGCTGTGGAGTCTTGTGAGCAAAAATTCTATTTTGTGAGCGACTGGCATTAAAGTTGTGAGTGAGCGATTTGGCTACTGTATAAATCAGTTTGTTCTGGCGCCATCCCTTCCTGAGCGGAGACAAAAATGTGTGAGCTGGAGGCTAAAAAACTGTGAGCTAGCTCACACTAACTCAGCTTAGAGGGAACACTGCTGCCAAGCCCCCTACTTTTTCAAAAGCTTCAATTTGTACCAATAGAAATGTCAAAAGAGAACCTTCATAAGAAGGCAACAGTGATGTTCTGTTCCCAAAGTCTAATTTTGGTTCCCAAAGTCTAATTTTTTGGGGGGGTCAACAGTGGGAGGGCTTCTAATGTCCTGGCCCCACTGGTGGACCTCCTGATGGCCCCTGGTCTTTTTGGCCACTGTGTGACACAGAGTGTTGGACTGGATGGGCCTTTGGCCTGATCCAACACTGGCGTCTCTTATGTTCTTATGTAATATCTACTCAAGATTAAGAAAATAAACTACATATTTTCTAGATCATGGCAAACATCAGCCACCACCCGGAACACAGACATATATATCTGCGTGTGCAATGCGTTCTGGTCACATCTCAGTATTTTGTAGCCCTTCAAAATTGTGGCAGCAGAAAGTTTTTGAACTTGCATTTTTAATCCTTTAAAGCCGGTGTCAAACTCATTTATTACAAGGGCCGGATCTGACATAACTGTCACTTTGTCGGGCTGGGCCATGTGTGTCATAAAATGTAATGCCAGGTACGGGAGGACACAGACAAACCCAATTAATATTTTGCGGGCTAAATACACACAGGATTAAACATTAACACTTGGAGTATTTCCTTAATGTATCTCCCTGATGCCCACCCTCCCACTTCCACTGCCTATTACACATTAGCACTGGGACAGTATACATGGACATCATGCACAGCCTCTGTCAGCTGACAATAAAGGTAATGACCAGTTGCTCATGGGCTGGAGAAGATCCCTGAACGGGCCACTTCTGGCCCTGCGGGCTATATGTTTGACACCCCTGCTTTAAAGCTTTGCACTGGTCAACGTAAATCAAGCCGATGGTTTTACACCAGTTCTGAGTAAAGCAGCATTTTACCCAAGTACTTTGATTGTGACAGAAAGCAAAAGGAAGCCAAAATGAAACAGGTCTGGGTGGATTTCGAAACAACCAAAGATTTAGGCTCTCCCTTCATTGTTTCCATTGTTTCTGGTCCACAGTGGCAAAATGTACAACTTGTACGGTACCTATAAAAGACAGGTTGCTTACCTGTAACTGGTGATCTCCGAGTGGTCATCTGTGCATTCACACCCTTGGGATAGTCTGCGCCTGCGCTGACCCTGCTCGGTACCAGTAGCTAGCCAAAGGGATTTTCGCGCCCAATCCTCGGTCACGTGCCGGGCTCCACTGCGCATGACCAAGGAGGGGCACGCAGATCCCGCCAGTTCCTTCTGACCGCCGCCCAACAGCCTTCAAAGAACAAGATGAAGGGCCGAGAGCAGAGGGGAAGGAGGGTGGGTGGTGTGAATGCACAGATGACCACTCGAAGATCACCAGTTACAGGTAAGCAACCTGTCCATCTTCTTCGTGGTCTCTGTGCATCACACCCTTGGGAGAATAGCAAGCAATAACTCTTACCTGGAGGAGGGGCCGAGGCCCTACACCTGCGCCGTCTGCAAGATAGACCGACCCAACGCCACACGACGAGTAGACCGGACATCAAGGGCATAATGCTTCACGAAGGTGAGCGGAGTAGCCCAAGTCGCAGCGTTGCAGATGTCCTCCAATGGCATACCTCTCATGAAAGCTGTAGAAGCCGCTACCGCCCTTGTAGAGTGGGCGCGAAGTTGACCTGGAAGAGGTCTCTTAGCCAAAGCGTAACATAGCTTGATTACTTCCACAATCCACCTGGACAGCGTCTGGGAAGAGATCTTCTTCCCTAGGGAGGGCATACTGTGAGCAACAAACAAGGCTGGAGACTGACGAAAAGACTTGGTCCTGCCCAAATAGAACAGCAACGCCCTCTTAACATCCAGAGAGTGCAATTTCCGTTCCTCTTCATTGGCAGGAGACGGGAAAAATGACGGCAAAACTATATCTGAACGTAGATGAAACTCCGAAACGACTTTCGGTAAGAAGGAGATGTCCAAAGACAGCGACACCCCTTGAGGGGAAAAAATCAAGTATGGTGGATCACACCTTAAAGCAGACAACTCACTGACTCGACGAGCAGAAGTAATGGCCACCAGAAACGCAGTCTTGAGCGATAACAACTTTAGAGAGCAAGTGGCCAGTGGTTCGAAGGGTTTTCCCATCAAAAACCGCAAAACTAAAGCCAAATCCCAGGCCGGAGTCGGAGAACGACGGGGAGGGTACAGGCGAATAAGACCTTTACAAAACTGTTTCGTCTGAGGATGCGAGAAAACTGAAAACCCATCAATAGATGGATGAAAAGCTGACACCGCAGCTAAATACACCTTAACTGAAGAAAAACTGAGTCCCAAGTCCATTCTGGACAAAATAAACGCAAAAATAGACCTCAAATCCACTGGCGGAGGAGGTAAATTGGAAGAACTCAAGTACTGTAGGAATAAATCCCACTTCTTTGCGTAAGACGTCCTAGTAGACAGTTTACGACAATTCAACAGGACCTCATTGATACGGTCATCCATCACTGAAAGCGTATTTCCCATAGAGTCAACTTGAGACTCAGAGGATCGTAGTGAAGGACCTGGCCTTCCTGAGCTTGGAGGAGATCCAACTCCTGCGGGAAGTGTACGAAGGATCCCTTGGCTAACCGCAGCAGTGTCGGAAACCACACCTGCCGAGGCCACCAGGGGGCTACCAGGAGACAATGGGGCTTGTCCTGTTGTATTTTCACAAGCACCCTGTGGAGCAGCGGAATCGGAGGAAATAGGTATAGAAAGTCGTGAGCCCACGACATCAACAGACCGTCCCCCATTGACAGAGGGTCCAACCCCGCTCTGGAGCAAAACCTGGGACACTTCTTGTTCAATCGAGTTGCAAAAACATCGATGTGGGGATGTCCCAGATGTTGAAAAAGAGGAAGGAGATACTTTGAGTTCAACTCCCATTCGTGGTCCGATGCTCCCCCTCTGCTCAGGAAATCCGCTTGTTGGTTCAAAGTTCCTGGCAGATGGGCAGCTTGGAGAGTGATGTTCCAATGAAGGCACTCTTCCCATATGTCCATAGCTAGCCTGCAAAGGGACCTGGACACGGTCCCGCCCTGGCGATTGATATAAGCCATCGCAGTTGTGTTGTCCGTAAAAATCAACACAGCTTTTCCTACAACCTGTCTGAGTAAGGATCTGAGGGCAAATTTTACGGCCAGCAGTTCCAGATAGTTGATATGATGACTCTTCCAAAGGGGTTGCCATGGAGCACCCACACAAGTGTCGTCTGTATGAGCACCCCAACCCCACAGGGAGGCATCTGTGGTGATGGACATTACGGGAACGATCGGTTGGAACGGTGCACCCGCCAACAGATTGGTGTCCACGAGCCACCACTGCAGGGAGACGAGGACCTGCGGAGGCACTACCAGTTGAAGGCTCGGAGGATGGATGGAAGGGCGAAATTTCTTTAGAAACCACAGCTGCAACGGGCGCATGCGAAGGCGTGCATATTCGATCACGGAAGTGGTGGCTGCCATGAGACCCAAGATCCGCTGAATGTGGACCGCTGATGTCACGTTGGACTGGAACAAACGTTGAATTTCCAGACGAATGGTATCTGCCCGTTGGCGAGGAAGGTACGCCCGAGTGGCTAGGGAGTCTATGACAGCTCCTATGAACTGCACGCGAGTTGCAGGTTGCAGCATGGATTTCTGTAAATTCACCAGAATTCCAAGGGAGGATAGGACCGACAATGTGATGGTGATGTGCTGAAGGAGACATTCTCTTGAATCTGCCACCATCAACCAGTCGTCTATATACGGAAAGATCTGAATGCCCTGAAGGCGAAGATGAGCGACGACAACCACCATTACCTTCGTAAAAACCCTGGGGGCGGTAGAGAGCCCGAATGGAAGGGCTTTGAATTGGTAATGGTCCTCCCCGACTGCGAATCTGAGGAACTTTCTGTGACGAGGATGGATGGAGACGTGAAAATAAGCGTCTTTGAGATCTAAAGTGACCATCCAAGTCCCTGGAGACAGGAGTGGTAAAATGCTTTGCAACGTGGTCATGCGAAACTTTCTGTAAATGATGAACCGATTGAGAAAACGAAGGTCCATGATTGGACGAAGTCCTCCGTCCTTCTTGGGGACCGTGAAATATTTGGAATAAATCCCGCGGCAACAATCCGCCATCGGGACTTTCTCTATAGCGTTTTTTTGTGTCAGCGATTGTACCTCCTGTAGCAGGGCAGGAGACGCCGGGGTTCTGATAAAACGGGAGATTTTGGGAGTCAGAGAAAACTCTATGAGATAGCCATCTCTTATTATAGAGTGCACCCATTTGTCCGTAGAAATGGCGAGCCATGCGTGCAGGAAGGGTGCAAGGCGAGTCTGAGCAGTAAGGTTGAAGTCAAAGTCCCTGTTTGGGATTCTTAGGGAATTTCGACTTATAGGCACCGGACGATTGTCCCTTATTTTTCGGGGGAAAAGACCGTGACTGAGAGGGAGGTCTTTGCCATTGATCCGTAGGTGATTTGTTGTACGGTTGCCTGGTCGACCAAGGTTGCCTAGGCCACTGCTTGGATTTCGAGTATTTGGTCGTGGGGGAGATCCCCAAACTCTTGGACGTCTTGATACTCTTATCCATTTCCTGCAGAACCGTGTCAGTGGTGGAGCTAAACAATCCAGAACCTTCAAAGGGAAGGTCTTCCACCGAGGATCTGGTGTCATATGGCAATGATGAAGAGCGGAGCCAGGCATGTCTGCGTAACGCTACAGAGGTTGCTAGAGTCTTACTAGCGGATTCCAGGGAATGCTTGGCAGCACTAATTTGGTGTCTAGCCAAGACCATCCCTTCATTCTGAATCCTTTTAATCTGAGGTTGGCACTCTTTGGGCACGTGCGGGAGGAAATCATTCAAACGCTTCCATAAATTGAATTGATAACGGCCCATGCAGGCGGCATAGTTCGCCGTTTTAATGCCCATTGCACCGACAGTGTAGAATTTTCTACCAACCGAATCCAACTTTTTTCCTTCTTTGTCTGATGGAGTAGAGTGGCTCGCTTTTCCTTTCGTGGACGAGGAAACGACCAAAGAATTGGGCTTAGGATGTGTGTATAAAAACTCAGCCCCTGATTCCTGGACCTTGTACATGTGATCCAGACGCTTATTAGAGACATTAATGGAGGCTGGACGAGTCCAAAAGTCCTTGGTAGTTTGCAAGAGAACTTTTGTCATTGGTAGAGCCACGGAGGGCGAAGTGTTAGAGTGCATAATGTCAAAAACGTTATCATCCACAAAACTGGCAACGAGAGTAGGAGTCATAGATAGATCTAATGCCATGCGTTGAATAAAATCTCCATAAGACTTAACATCCTCTGATGGAGAAATAGGTAAATCCGCTTCCACATCTTGCGAGGTGGGCTGTGCATCTACATCCTCGATATGTTCAGAAAAGCCATCTGAATCGGAGGATACATTGGATGGTTCTGGAGATGATTCGAGTAATTCAGGTTGAGACGGTGCCGGTGTGTTAATCGGGGGCACAACCGGGTCTGGTGGATGCGTCGGTATCGACTGCTTCGATACCGATGGTCGATCTTGAAAGCGCGAAATGCGGGATGACACCGACTGACGATCCCATTCAGGTGGGGGTGGTATCGGGAGTGCCCAAGGGTATGGGTATCGATTCCCGTACAAATAATGCCATTGCCTCTCATCCCAAGTCAGGGGAGGAGAAGTTGGTCGGTGCCGATCCTCGACTCCACGTTCTGGGGAGGCATGAGAGGATTGACGGCTCGACATATCAGATTGCGACTGATTTGTCTGTTGAGTAAGGTCGATGTCGAGATCCGAACCGATCGGGTGAGGTTCTTGCGTGGGATCTCGACCCTGACTAGCCGAAACCTTATGGACTTTGGGTTTGTCCGTTTTAGGTTTCTTCGACTGCTGTGAGTCTTTGCCCTGCTTCCGGATCTTGGAAGGTACGGGGTGGTCCTTTATCGGCGTCGATCGTTTCGGTGCCGAAGCATCGATTGCGACCGTCGACGTCGATGATCCCGGAACGGGAGGACAAGTGTCCGCAGCCAAGGTGGACATCGAGGCGTGCCCGGACGTGTCCAACGGTGAAGAGGACTGTGGAGATAGTGCCTTCTCCATCAGGGCCGAAAATCCCTTTGGCTAGCTACCGGTACCGAGCAGGGTCAGCGCAGGCGCAGACTATCCCAAGGGTATGATGCACAGAGACCACGAAGAAGATGTATTGCTTATTTTCAGGTAAGTTTGCACAGGATTGAACCCTTAATCTTTAAAAGCAGGCATAGCACAAGAGGACTCAATGAGGAATTTCAGACAGACGATATAATCTGGAAGAGGAACGGTTCCCAAACAGTTTCTGGTCTGTCATTTCAGACAGAACCGTTTAGAACCAGTTCTCTACGGGAATATATTTGTAATTTCACACACAAATGCTTCTGTCCCGTTTAGGAAACGGGGCTGAAGCGTTTTACCTGTCAACCACTTCCAAGTAGTCTTCAGTTTCCTCTCCCGGTTCCGATGTGCTTTTTCCCGCCGTTTTTCGCCCGTGCGGGCAATCTCCAGCTTTTTTTTTTTAACGTTCACTTTATAGCGCTATACCACCATAATGCAACAGCGCTCTATCAACCCCATTGGAATGCCTGGAGTGTTGTGTTATAGCACTATAGCGCACTAAAGCAAACATTTTTTTAAAAAGCCGATTGCCCATGCGGATGAAAAACGGCGGGGGGAAAGCGGTGCAGTCTGAAATGGCAAACCGCTTCAGAACCAGCTCTTTACTGGAAGGGGAAAGCCATGTGTGAAATGGCAGCCCTATACCGGTTTACTCCATGACGGATCACAAACGGCTTCAAAACGGGTTAAAAAGGGTAATGTGAAATTCCTCAATATCTTTGGAACTGAGCAAGGACCTTCCAGTGACAATCCTGGCTGTACAAACTGTGACAGGTACCATGATACAGGTGCTTGAAGAAGTGTGGGGAAGGAGAAGAATGAAGGAAAGACACAGGGGGTGCCATCTGGAGGCTGTATCCCATGTGGCTAAAAGAATGCAAAAGGCAAAAGAGAGAGAAAGCTTCCAAATCAAAAATCAGAAAAGGCTCTTTCTACATGCTTCTCTTGTCACAGAAGAAAACTGAAAAGGTAGTCATGGTGAAGAGCAGCAACAGCTTGAATCCTTCTCAAACCTCTAAAAACTGTGGCTTGCATATGCACAGTGTGTGAAGACAGATTCCCAAGTATCTGTGGAAATCAAAGATTACGGCCATATTATAGGTATACTGGAAACGAATGGGAAAAAAGTGTTAGTATGCTCTGCTACTAGTACTGTACTTGGACAGTAAAACCATGACTTAAACAAGTACTTATTAAACACTACATTTTTTGAAGAAAAAGCCTAACCAGAAAGGCATATATCCTCAACATCAATTCAGAATTTGATATATTCAAATGTACCTTTTTCCTCCTCCTTGCACGTTCACATCACAAGCTTGACTCCTTGTATGGAAAATCTGTAATGTTAACCTTTGAAGTTATTCAAACCAACAGACACTAACTGTTCCCAGCATTCTTTGGGACTATGCATTACACAGCAGAGGAACTCGGTGATGTTAAAGCAGAACAAGCCTCAGATTTTAAATCCACTCCCATAAACCTGCTTTGTTCACCAGGTCATACCATGCTGTATTTTGGTACTATGCAAGTTTTGAAAACTAAGAATTTGATATAAAGAACTTAGGCAAGGAAACGTAGAAAAAATGCATGTCATATATGTGTGTTTTAAAACATTTGGAATAAATACAAAGACAGCAATTTTACAATAGACAGTAGACAGCTTCCTTCACACCAGACACAACAGGCAAAGCAATTCAGATGATCTCCATTAAGCCTCATACAGAATATCTCAAGCATACTAAGTACTGAAATGAATCTACAACCAAAAATCAACGGGGTCAATTGTTAAATGTCACTTCAAAACAATCTCTGTGATTTTGGTAGTAGCATTTGATTTTTTTCAGCACAGGAAGTGGTTTACCTGATAGAAAATACTAGTTTCTGGAAACAATAGGAGACTGGAGAGCTACAAAATTTAGTAAACCAATTTCATAAGCCCAAGTTTACTAATATTCATGCTGGCAGTTTACTATGAAATCCCAGAATGCAAAGATCCTATATTAGACAGACCTCAAACAAGAGCAATTAATTCTTCTACAAATTTAGACAAACTAGGAACTCTCTTAGCCTCCGTATATCTAGAACAGTACTGTCTCTCCTGATGGGCAGCAGCTCTGCAAGGTCCCAGCCTTGTCAAATATCAACTGGAGATACCTGCAGTTGAACTTGGAGAGATTGTAGCAACTGTTTTATTACTACGAACCCTTTTATACAACAGAACAACTACAGTTACATTTGTAAGCTTGGGAAAGTTGATTAAACTTCACAAGACAATGCTTATTTCTGAAATCCAGTCAAAGCCTTATCAATAACTTCATAGAACCAAATATTTTTTTTTTTAAAAAAAGAGAGAGAGATGATCGGCTTTGCCTTAAGTTGCTCTCCAATAAGTAACCCTCATGGTTCCAACCATATGTGCTTTTCATGATTTTACAGAGATGAATAGTTTTATAATAATACACCCAACACAGTGACAAGAATGAGACTTTAATCAGTTTTAAGTGGAGTTTTAACACTAAGATAAAGGGCTGTTAAACACAATAACAAACGGACATTTGATTTGTATGAGACATTATCCTGTACATGTCATTTTCTTGCTTTGTGTATCCTCAGTGCATAGCATTACACACAGAGCCACTGTTGCACAGCACAATAGTATCTGAAGAGGCTGAATCAGAATAAGGCTGCTTAACAGACAATTTTTTAGTATATATATTCTATATGAAAACAGACTGAGAATTTTGAACTGGCGAGGCAGCTCCACCGAACACTGCAGTTAAAGCCTCCTTTTAGTGCACAGTTCCACCCCCCTTCCATCTGCATGCATGACACATTAACAGTATTTTTAAAAGGTAAACGAGGCACTTTGTGGCAACCACAGGCATCGTTAACATATTGCACGTTTGCTAGAATTTAAGCAAGGAACTGCACACTGGCACCCTAACCTTTATTTCTTTTTGTTCCTTAAAGCTGAAAACAATTGATGCTGTGTGTAAACATCCCCTTCAGTTTACAACCTGTGCCACAGCAAAGAACCTTGGTGCTATTTTATACAACTGCCCTTTAACTACTGTGACAAACTATTTTAACTGGGGCTACAGATGACTAGGGATGGCACAGGGCCTAACAGTAAGCTCCTGTCGAAGTGATGCCTTCAAGTAATTTCAGACATGTAAGCGGCTGCACATCCAAGAATTTAAGCACACAGTCCAGAAACTCAAGAAATTACCTACAAGAATGCATTTTCAAGCTAATGAATACTGTCATAAATAAAGTTTTAATCAGGACTCAAACCTTTCAGTTATAGTAATTCTTGCCATGTTCTATAGGGATGGTAGCTGAAATAAAGTATAGGAGAGTATGCATAATATATATTATATAATATATATATATATATAAAATGCCATTTTCCTTTTTTCAATGACTATACCATAAAAACGTAAGCAAGGCTTCTCAGAACCACTGACACATTCAAAATCCAAACCCTCATTCAGACCTTCACATTCCAAAAGGAAGAACAACAGTGCAAAAGGCCAATAAAACTCTTCCCAACTGGCCCTCCCATTTTACACAGTAGAACTGTACAAGATAAAGTTCTATAAGACACCGAACACTGTCAACATCCAAATATTTTAAAGCACAAACTTTTTAGTTGGCTAATGTGGTTTTCAAATTGTTAAAGGAAAATCAGGTTAAACTTAAATCACAGGAATAAAGTCAAGGATGATTCAATAGTCAACTCGTGCCAATCGGTTTCATCTATGGAGCCATATAATGGGATCAAAACTTAGGAAGCCTCAGCATGAGCTTTGTAAAAAGTTCACTTTATGGATAAAAGCTATTATCCTGTGTAGTTAAACACAAGTACTGCGAAAGTCAGTATGAAGTTATAGGCACACAACTACACAGAGGATTTAGAAAGGGAGCAAAATTGACCAATGGATGTGGAAGGAGCATGCTGCCCCTTTGTTTAGTATTCAGCCTGAGTTCTGCCTTGACTAGTTATGATTTATATCCTCTTTATTAATGCTAGTGGACTGGGCACTATGGATTCCAAATTCATTTAATCAAGTGGGACCACTGCTGATGAACAGAGTTAATGCCAATAAACACATAAGATTTCACATGATGAAGCTTTAAAAAAGCAACTGTTTGAAAGACAGAGTGTGTGTGTTTTAAGAAAAGTCTACAACAAAAGCTGTAGTCTTCTTTTTCCATCCACAGCTGGGGACACTTCAACTAATGAACAAACTATAGTTTAGGCCTGTTTCTGGTAGACAGCCTCCACATTTATATGGTTAAGTCATTGTTACTGTGTTTCACATGTATCCACACTGGTTTCATATCCCTTCATTTTTTTCAATTGTAAGATGTTCCGGAAGATTCATTCCTGTACCCCTAACATAGAACCACTCCCTCTAGCTGCCTTTTCTAGCACCATTATGCGTAGAAAAAAATAAAATGCACAAACAACAAGCAGTGACAGCGGCGATTCCTCAAGGTCCAGGATTTATTACTGAGCATGCTGAAGAGGTGCATGTAAGTAAGCTGGAAATGGTACACAGTCCAGGGTCCAGCACAAAACATTCCTTTCTGAGCTTCTCTTTCCACTCTCCTATCCATATTACATGCATTCAAATGTAGTAAAACCCCATTACTTCTCCAAGCCAACTGCAGACTTATCTGTTGCCACATAAGTGCAAAGAAAGGGGCAGGATGTGAACCTGTGTATTAGAAAGAGCTTTACAGCAACTTCAGTTGATGACAGAACACAAAAGGAAAATTCCTACGTATACACATCAGATCTGTCTCCACTTTTATAAAACTGGAATCAAATGGGAAAGTGCCATCTTTATGTGTTCCTAATTGAAATTTAAATGTCCTCTTGACACAAAAAGGTATATACATAACATAGCTACGTAACCTTTTTTCTCCTCAACTGGACAACAAGTGTCAAGCCCGGCGGCTTCATAGGGCAAAATGAAATTGGTCAGGAAAACTGTTCTACAACTGATAATCGTGACACAATGTCCTATTGCCATTTCAAAAGGTCCATAATTCAGTTTATTCAAGTTTTCTTCTTTGTGGTATTTTTTCCCAAATTAAAAAAAATATTCAGACTTTTGTAATCTGTGTATGCTGATCTTCATCAAAAGGTTCATTCTCTGGATCAGAGTCAGTGGTGTCAGAATACCTATAATGATCAGGTTCATTATCACTAACGTCCGGTGTTACTGAAGTTGAGCTGCTCGCTTCTGCGTTTGACGGCTCCTCCACCGTTTTTGTGAAAAATAGCTTCACCTAGAGAAAGAGGATGATGGCAGAAGTAAGTAAATGCCTGCTGGAGACAGAAAATGAAGGATCTTCATATACTTCATAATATGAAATATTGCCAGTAATTGCTATGACACGGAAAGCACATGCTAAAACTTGATATTACTTTGTTTTTATGCAATGGTTCTATAGATTAAAACATAAGTAAGCACTAAGCAGAGAAGCACACGCAAGCAATATATGCTCTACAATTAAATGAAGGCCTTCAAGGCAGCAAAATATTTAAAAGCTTATTACTGCTTAGCAGTTTCCCCATTTCCTCTAGAGTGATCAAATAGCTTCTCATGTTTACGCTGCAAAGCTCCATATATTTCACATTTTCTTTCAAAGTTGCCATTTTTATTCTTACTGATGTTTTCAGGACCCAGCTAAGAGATATTCCTATTAGTAGAATAACATGCTCACCAAAGCAAAGGAAAATTTCCCTATTTATATAGCATTAATTTATCTCATTCTCAATGTGGCCAAAGCTGAGGATAAATACAGAAATTGGAGCAGTGAACAGACATGAAAGATATTCCTATGAACCTGAGAAGAGATCCAGGTTCACAAAAAAATCTGAAATAAACAACAACAACAACCAACCCCCCCCCCCAACCCTGTAGCTTTACGAAAAATGAATGCCCTAAGTGGCTGTTGCTACATAATTACAATAGCATTGTCAGTTGAAGCCTTGGTTTCTATCACTAAAAGCCAGAGTGGATGGGCCCTTTCCAGTGTGCTTTTGGCCTTTGATGGAGGATTCACTGAGGCCTGGCACAAAGGAGCACCTGTACACTTAAGAAACAGATGTACTCAGTGGCCATTGCTATATATCCACAATACTATTGCCAGCCTTCAAGCCTTGGCAGAGGGAGTGGGCAGGGTCCTTTCAAGGACTATTTTAGCCTTTGAGGGTAGACTCACTGGGGTCAGGCCTGGAAGCAAACACAGGCAACTTGCTACCATGCAACTTGCATGACTCACCCAGGACTGGCTACTTGCTACTGTTCAACAGTAATCATCCCACAAAAGCAAGTGTGATATAGCGGTTGGAGTTTCACATTAGGATCTGACAGACCCAGGTTCCAATGCCCACTCTGCCATGGAAGCTCAGTGGGTGACTTCAAACCACTCACACACACACTCAGCTTAACCTACTTCAGAGCTATTGTGAGGATAAAATGGAGGACAGACTGCTTTTGGTTCTCCATTGGGCAGAAAGGTGGAGAACGTATGAAGTAAATAAATAATACATACAGTTGAAGAACATAAGAGAAGCCAAGGTTGGATCAGGCCAATGGCCCATCCAGTCCAACACTCTGTCACACAATGGCCAAAAATACCAGGTGCCATCAGGAGGTCCAGCAGTCAGGCCAGGACACTAGAAGCCCTCCCACTGCCCCCCCCCCAAGCACCAAGGATACAGTGCATCACTTGCCCCAGACTGAGAGTTCCTATCTACACCTTGTGGCTAATAGCCACTGATGGACCTCTGCTCCATATGTATATCCAGTTCCCTCTTGAAGCTGTCCATGCTTATAGGTGCCACCACCTCCTGTGGCAGTGAATTCCATGTGTTAATCACTCTTTGGGTGAAGAAGTACTTGCTTTTATCAGTTCTAACCCGACTGCTCAGCAATTTCATTGAGTGCCCACGAGTTCTTGTATTGTGAGAAAGGGAGAAAAGTACTTCTTTCTCTACCTGCTCTATTCCATGCATAATCTTATAAACCTCTATCATGTCACCCCTCAGTTGTCGTGTCTCCAACGCTTTTATCATTCTAGTTGCCCTTTTCTGCACTTTTTCCAATGCTATAATATCCTTTTTAGGTGACCAGAACTGTACACAGTATTCCAAATGAGGTTTCACCATCAATTTATACGGGGGCATTATGACACTGGCTGATTTGTTTTCAATTCCCTTCCTAATAATCCCCAGCATAGAGTTGACCTTTTTTATTGCAGTCGCACACTGTCTCAACATTTTCAGTGAGTTATCTACTACGATTCCAAGATTTCTCTCTTGGTCAGTCTCCGCCAATTTGAACCCCATCAATACGTATTTATAGTTAGGATTTTTGCCCCAAGGTGCATCACTTTGCACTTGGCCACACTGAACCCCATTTGCCACGCTGACACCCACTCACCCATCCTCAACAGATCCCTTTGGAGTGCCTCACAATCCTCCCTGCTTTTTACCACCCTAAACAACTTTGTGTCATCCGTGAATTTAGCCACTTCACTGCTTACTCACAACTCCAAATCATTAATAAACAAGATAAAAAGCATCAGACCCAGTACTGATCCCTGTGGTACCCCACTGCTTAACACCCTCCACTGAGAAAATTGCCCATTTATACTCACTCTCTGCTTCCTATTAATTAGCCAGTTTTTGATCCACAAGAGGACTTGCCCTTTTATCCCATGACTATTGAGGTTACTTAGGAGCCTTTGATGAGGAACTTTATCAAAAACTTTCTGGAAGTCAAGGTAAACAACATCTATGGGGTCCCCCTTGTCCACATGTTTGTTCAACATTTCAAAAAACACTAACAGGTTAATGAGACAAGATCTTCCTTTACAGAACCCATGCTGAGTCTGCCTCAATAGTTTTTATTCATCAATGTGCCTACTAATTAAAAAAAATCCTCATATTCCCTTTTTGCCTGCCTGATCACAGACTTGTATTTTAATTGCCACAGCCTGTGTTCCCTTTTATCAACCTCACTGAGACTCACTTTCTGCCATTTAAAGGAGTCCTTACCTTTTACAGCTTCCACTACTTTGTTAACCATGCAGGCCTTTTTCTATACCTATTTGTGCCTTTCCTAACCTGCAGTATATATTTTTCTGAGGCTGCGATTACACACACTAAAGAATCCCCTTTCAATGCACTTTTGAATTGGATTTTGCCAGTTCACACAATAAAAATCCAGTTGGAAAGTGGATTGAAAGTGGATTATTTAGTGTGTGTGATTGCAGCCTGAACTTCTAGGATTGTAGTTTTAAATAGTCTCCAAGCTTCCCCAATGGTTTTGACCCTTTCTACTTCTCCTTTCACTTTCCTCCTCACATGTCCCCTCATTTCAGAGAAGTTACCCCTTTTAAAGTTAAAAGAAGATGTGTCGGTCTTTTGGGGCAACTCCCTACTTATATAACTGTTGAACTCAATAACATTATGGTCACTGTTCCCAAGTGGTGCAATCACTTTTACATCTCTCACCAGGTCTTGGGCATTACTTAGGACCAAATCCGGGATCGCCTCTCCCCTGGTAGGTTCCCTGACCATCTGCTCCATAGCACAGTCATTGAGAGTGTCTAGAAACTCAATCTCTTTTTCCCAACTCGAACACATATTGACCCAATCAATGTATGGGTAGTTCAAATAACCTATTACGACACAGTTATTTTGTCTAGCCACTATCTTCAATTCATTCATCATTTTATAATCCTCCACTATCTTTTGATCTGGTGAGCGATAACACACTCCCAGTGTTAAGCTTCCTTTTGGGCCCACTATTTCAACCCATAGCATTTCCAGAAGCAAGTCCAATTTTCTTACCCTCTCTTACTGGACTGTATACCCTCTCTGACATACAGAGCCACCCCACCTCCAACCCTTCCCCCCCTCCTTCCAATATAATTTATAACCAGGAATCACTGTATCCCACTGATTTTCCTCATCCCACCAAGTTTCTGAAATACCCACAATGTCTATTTTTCCCTCAACACCAGATAAAAAATAAAAGAGGCAGATAAAAGATAGGTTGGTGGGTGGATGGGAAGGAGAGAAGAAAAGTGGGAAAGCTGAGGATATGGGGGCTGCCAGGAGAAAAGAATGAGGAAATAGAATGGGGAGGGGGATACAGGGGGAAATGAACCCTTCCTCAAGTTCCTGCAGGTTCTGCATTATGCCACTGGGCCCAATCTGGCTGGCATCAAGCAACCTGACCCACCCCAGTGGCTGGCCCTGTACAACTGGGCCAGACCTTTCCTGGGGAATGGCTACCGGGGAGAGAAAAGCTGAAGATGGGGGGGGGGGAGATAAAGATAGGTTGGCTGGTGGGTGGGAAGCAGTGAAGGAAACAAGAAGGGAAAGTCTTTGGGGGCTTTCAGGAAAGGGAAACAGTGGAGAAGAGGAGAATGCTATGTCCCCCACAAGTCCTTCTGGATCCCCCACTCCTGTGGGTGTGTATACATATATATGTACACACAGACTTATGAACTGGAAAAATCAAAACCAGATAAATGCCATACTAAACTTAGTGTTCCACTTAGCTGATTTTGTAATCTGTTGAGGAGAAACCTCACCAAATTAGGTGTCAGCAAGCTGCCAAATGTGTTTCTGCTTTCACTTTCACCTCAATCTGACTTTCCATGCGCTTAATTGCTTTGCCAGTAACAAGTATCTTTCAAGGCCGCAGGAGGAGAGCTGCTAGAGACATTGCTTGGGTTATCCCGCGGATGAGTCGTGGGAAGCTTTACCTGTTATGCTTAGTAGTGCAGTTAGTTCTCAGGCCTAATGGCACGCGTGGGAACTCCCGCAATTGGGTCTTGGTGATTTGAACGCACTATATCTTGACATGCTCTTTGGTTGCAAGTTATTCCTAACAGTGTTCCTGTCAATGCACCTTTAGCTTCAATAAAAGTAAAACCTTTTCTACAAGCGTGTACTTCGTTGTCGCTGGGGGGACCTGACATTAGGGTCAATAGATGGAATACTTTACGCATTAGATAGTTAGAATGGAAGAGCAGGCTGTCTGCTTCTTCCAGCTCTGGTATTTCTGTTGTGATGCATACACCAGAAAATGCAAATGCAAGTAAGGAAGAAGCCTGTGTTTCAGTAGACTCAATATACAACAACAGTTGAATACAAAACTAATTCTCTTAAATGTGAACCTTTTCACATAGCACTTCAAGTGTATGAGAGAAAAGCGGTGTATAAATATGTTAATAAAACAAAAATTCTTTTACAGTTAAGTGGTATTTATTTACTCTTGAGGCGTATAATAAATTACCTCTATTTTACTAAGTATAGCATAGTACTAAGCATACTTCAAATCACTGAGCACACTTGAAGATTCATTAGGTGAAGGATTTGAAATACTTACCTTAAAGTTTGGAGAGAAGTAACGATTTGCCTTGTCTTTATTCGCCTTGTCTAAATCATTTTTTGTTAGTGTAAGTATTAGATATTCCTTGTCATTATCTGAACGCTCTGTGCTGAAAATACCATCTAGTTCTTGATCTCCAAGCAGGCTGCCATTTTCTACTTTATCAGAATTTTCTTCCGGTCCTGGTATGAAGAATGTATTTACCCAGAAATGAAACATTTTGTCCTAAAGAAGGGGGGGAAAAGCAGCTTTCTTCAACATGTTCACTACATGCCAAAAAACCTAAGATACTAAATAAATCTGGTCCTGCACACACATCAGTAGCCAAACCATGTGAATTAAGAGCATATTATTATACCCTTAACTGTGACTGTTGTGATGAGAACTGCATAAGACAACTGTAGTGGTGTGCAGAAGCTGTTGTTCTCACTAACAACTTGAACCTAAAATTCATCAGGGGGAGGAAATACCATAACTGGAATACTGAGAGCACACAGCAGTATAGACAGGTCCCACCAATAAACAGTTAGGCTTAGGCTGCACCATCTTCCATTCTTGATTTGATAGTTTTCTATAAGAAATTATGATCTGGCAAGCCACACAGGAAAGACTCTGCTTTTCATCCGTGCAAGGTAGGAGCTGAAGGTTGCCAGAGAAAAATATAATTTATTTAAAGCTAAAGGAAATCATCTGATCAAATAGCTGAATATAAATCTTTCAAATAAACAGGTCTCTCTGCACTGCTGTTATAGCATATACAAGATATATACACGAAACCTGCTCAGAGCAGACATTAGAGGGAGTTTCACTTTATGTTGTTAGGCAGCAAATTTTCTCTTCCCACCCCAAAAGAGAACAGCTGGCAATAAATGAATGAACATTTTATTTCTCAGTCCTAACTTTAAAGGATTGTAAAAGAAAGTGAAGTACTCCTACTTTCAAATGTACTTTCCTGAATCCAAGTAAACTCTGGAAGAGCTGTTAAAGGGTCATATAGGCAAATGAATACTGCTCCAGACAACTCTTAACAGAAAGGGATTTCAAGGAACTGTATGTGACTTACGCAATGCTCCCTCTAAGCTGTGGAGTCTTGTGAGCAAAAATTCTACTTTGTGGGCTGCCGGCATTAAAGTCGTGAGTGAGCGATTTGGCTGCTGCATAAATTAGCCTGCTCTGGAGCCATCTTTTCTAAGCTAAGACAGAAATGTGTGAGCTGGAAGCTAAAAAACTGTGAGCTGGCTCACACTAACTCAGCTTAGAGGGAACACTGTTTACAGGGCTTACCTACTTTTTTCCTGTCTAGTAAAAACACATACAGGTGTTTGGCATATAAGCTACTCAGAATGAATCTCTAGAGACAACTTATTTTGTTGATCAATATGAAGCTAGCATGTTTCAAAGAAGTGTACAGATACTGAATAAAGAAAATACTGCAGCCAGTAGGGGGCCAACTTCAACCATTACCCTACCGAAGCTAATTTCCACTGGGAAGAACAAAAGTTCTCAAGGACAAGTGAAATAAATGAAACATGAACATCAGGGCTTCAAGACATTTCTAAAACTGCCCTTATAATTTAAGAGTTTTAATAAGCAATGTAGTTGTTTTCTAGAAAGCTACTGTTTCTTTCTTTTCCATTTAAATTTCAACAGGATGCATTCATTGTTTAGTTCACGTTTAGTTTCCCCACTTAATCCTTATTATTTCTTGTTTTTTTAATAAAACAGCACTCCTTTTTGTATCTTAACATACTGTATCTTTTTTGTAACTATTTTTAAAACTTTATCTTTTCTACACCTACCTTTCCCACAAGGCAAAGACACATCTTGAAAGATAATAAATTTAAGTGGTTAAAAAATTATCTAAGGGCTAATCGCATTCACAGTAAAGTGACTGTGATACTTTTTAAAAAGTTATTCACAAAGTTGCTTTAGTGGACTTGCTCATGGGTAACTGTGCACTAGATTATAGTCTTAATTCAACTAAGATAATTAAAAAAATCTTTTGATAAACCAAAAAGGTATTTTTGAAATTATTTTTTAATCTGCCCTAAAATCGCAGTTGGCAAGTGTGGCAAAGAAAGGTACTTCTTTCCCACACAAGAGGAAGAGCTTCTAAGAGGATGCCTGCCACAACATAGGCATGCATCACATAAAATTAATTTCAGAACTACTGGTTTTACTCCTATGCAAATTTTAATTAATAGATCAACCAAGATAACAGACTATAAATGAAAACTAAGATTTCATTACAAGCCTATCGTTTACATTTATAAAAACCTTTCAATAACATCCTTAAAATTGTAAAACCACCGGTTCTTCCTTACTGATTTGTACACTTGTACATGACAGAGACTTGCTTAGGAGAGTTCAACACGCACAGTGAACACCTTTAAGCCCTAGCCCTGCAACCTAATTTCTCAGATAATGACTCCATGCAGTGAGCTGAGTGAAGCTGAACTCAAAGAAAGACTGGAATAACAATAGGCGGTAGAGCTTACAACTGAAGAGGAAGCAGGCTTGCTGACAGGGTTAGGTCTTCTCTGATTTGATTACTCATGGCCAAGCTAGATGCAACAGCAGTCACAGTTGTAGTTCCATCTGCTGCTCCGCCTTAACACCCCTTAATTTGTTACTCAAATCCCCTTCCCTGCCTATGATAGCAGAAATGAGCTGGGCAAAAAGTGTGTGTTTGGGGGGGGGGGGGAGAACAGACTTCCTCACCCTCTTGTTATTAGAACTGCACATAAAAACTCACCATCCTACTTTACACACCAAGAGGACAGACTTGTGGGAAAAAACCCTCACTTTTTGCATCTCATTTGCTCAGACTTGAAGCCCTGAAGAATCTGTATGAATGCTACAGCACCTGGTCTTTCCCAAACCAGCAGTGACTGGAAGAGCTTTTTACCAACTTAATCTAGTCAGAAAGGTTCAGTCCTTTCAGAATTGGTCCATTATTCATGGCTTCATAAGTCCAGGTTCCTGCAAGGGATGCTCAATGGGCGTGCCTTCTAAAAACTGCCCATATCTCACTTCCCATACTTCCATTCCAGTCCTGGAAACTAAGTGACTTGTGCTAAGTTGTCAGAATGTGTAACATCCACCCAGAGGTCATTTCGGGGGGGATCGCAGTTCCCCCTGGTGAGGTGCGAGGAGGCGGGGCACACGACGAAGCCCCGCCCCCTCTGTTTCCGGCCGCCCCAATTCCGGCCCTCATTCAGCCAGGAGGAGGCAGGAGAAGAGGGAGGGTAAGTTGCTTCCTCCCTGCCTCTCCCCACCCCTGCCTGCCTGGGGCCAGGGAGGGCCTTCGCGGGGCTTCTTTGCACTCTCGCTGGCCTTGCAGGTCCACTGCCGGGCCCCTCATGGGGCTCGGCAGTGGAGCTGCAAGGCCGGCGGCGGCGGCCGGGACCGTTGGGGGCAGGGTGTGTGGCTTATGACACATGTCTGGTGATGTCAGGGGGTGTTGGCCTTATGACACACTTCCGGTGATGTCAGGGGGTGTGGCATATGCTAATGAGTTATGCTAATATGTTCCCCTAGCTCTTTTTCTACGAAGCGACCCCTGCATCCACCCATCTAGAACTTGGGAAAATCAAAAACAAACAAAGCCATCTCTGATTATAAAACAAACCTTTTTCAACATTTTGTTTTGTTTATGGAAGAATTCCACCTTGATGTCGCCACAAACTGGTAATGGCTGAGGGAACTCAAAGTACATATATTTGTCTCCACGTCTTGTGGGTCCTGAAGAGGAGGTGAATATCTTTACCTTAAGCTGGTAGACCACAAAGTGAGGATCTGTATGATAAAAATAGTCGTTTCATAATAAGCTGTTTAAATTAATTTCAACAATCAAAGCCAAGCAACTTATTACAAACAAATATTCTTAATAAATGTTTCTCAGTAATAACAACTAGAGTTAGTTTATGGTACATGGTTTAGATATCCAATCTTTCAATATTACATTAAAAAAATTAAAACCATTAACCATTAATTGTGGAATTCTGTATTATCAGACCAAATCAGCCCTAGGTAACTGAAAACCTGCTACAGAACAATGCTTATATTAACATCAATATGAGCATAAGAATCTGGCAGCAACTGAATCAGTAGTAGATTAGTGCTAAAACTAATTGGCATACAAAAATGTTTAATGTCCTTGCAGGCATGATACAATACGTACTGTTGCAGACAGAATTTTTATTAAGTATGCCCCATCCTGATTCTTAATTCTAAAGTCATTACCCTATTATATAGCATCATATGATGTTATATATTAAGTGGCCAGAAAATGTAGGTGTCAGAAATAACATTTTAATGCCATGAACAGCTGATAACAGAAGTATCACACCGTCTCTGGAACACATCCAGAGACTCATGGGAAAAAGGAAACCAGAACCAAAAATACTGAAGTTTCTTATACAGAATGCAGAACAACAAAATGAACACAAAAATCTGCTAACTACTTCCCCAACTGCAAAAGAGGAAGTTCTAATCATTTTAAAAGTCAGCAACAGTAGCAATACACGACATACATTTTACTACAGTTTGTGGCATAATGGGGAGTGACTAAACCCAAATGTAGGCCCACTGGAGCAAGCAGACCTAATTTTAAAACCTTCATATCCTTGAGCACAAAAAGAATGTTCTAAGAGATTTGTTCCAAATTTACTGTATAACTTAGCTATATTAACCGAATATAATCCAAGCACAAGTCCCTGGCTTTTGCATATGCAGTGGATATGGCAGAACTACACAGCTAGTAAGCCAGATCTCCCTGGATAAGCACACTATTACTCTTACAGTGCAAGCATTACTTCCAAGAGGTAAGACATTATCTACTCTGGCACTAAACCTGGAACTTCAATTCATGCAGAGCATATGCTTCACCAACTGAGCTATGGGCCCTCTAGTCTCTCTCAACAAAAGAAATCACACCATACTGCCTGTCTTTGAAGACCAACATTAAATGAAGCTTTACTCCTATTTTACGATCTCCTAGGCAGTACTGACAGTTTGTCACTCTCCAAGGGGGGGGGGGCACTTTGGTTATTTCAAATAACCAACTCTTATCATAATATGGAATTTAAGTGATTGCCATGGTGCCAAGTTATCTAAAGTATCTAGCAGGATTCAGCAGATCTGTGGTGCAATGCAGAGAGCTGTAGGCCACACAGGCCAGGATTCAAATCCCTACTCCAACAATTCATTGGGGAACTTTAGGCTAGTTTCTTTCTCAGCCTAACCTACTTAACAGGATAATTTGGAAAAGTCTTTTAGGTCTGTATTGTCTACTGTGACCAGCAATAACATACCTGTCAGGGTCGCCCTCCGCTGAATCAGATTCCTGGTCGAAGCACCCTCCAGCATCCCTTGTATTGCAGCTGTAGGGATGCTCAGCATTGGAGATTTAGAGGGGAGGGGGTTTTCCCTCAGTTCAACCATAGCCCTCTCTCTCCAGCCAACTTCCTTTCTCCAAGTGCTACGAGGACTCTGATGTGTCCTCCTAACAGCTCATCCCACCCTCATTTTAAGGAAAAGACTGAAAGAGGGTTGAGTCCAGGAATCCCAAGCCCAGACCTGCACAGCTTTAAGAAGGGCTGGGGCCTTGTCCTAGGCTGGAGGTTGACCTAAACAACTCCCCCCTTTCCCCCCCCAGCCCTGCTCTGAGCCCACTGGTCAGCTGAGGCCCATGGAGACTCCACGACACTGCACACACACCCCAGGGAGCCACAAGTCCATCATTGCACAGTGCTGCCAATCTGATGGGCGGTGCCAATTTGGGCCCCCCAACTGCCCCTGAGTTGGCTGCTGGGATTGACGGCATGCCAGGATTGAGGCCACAAGGACGTCCATGCTGGTCTGCTCTCCTGCTTGCCCCGAGGTAAGTCCATGGATGGGGTATCTGCTCCCAGAGAATATCCATTCCAAAAGTCTGGAAGAATTTAAATGGCCTGAAGTAGTAAATGTAATCATCTTGTTTGATAAATTAGGGGTTTTTTAGTTACAGTTTAAATATATCAAACTTGACACTGGGGAATCAGGGTAACTGTGCTCACTGGTTGATATGGATATTAGAAGATATAATCTCATGACACAGGTATCTGAAAATACTTACTGCAAGTGCCGCCACTGAACATTGGAATTGTTTCAAACATCATTTTGTGAAAGAGCAACGCCACAGGTCTGTAATCCAGTTGATTCTTTAACAAGTAGCTATAGTAATATACATAGCGCCTCTGACTGGGAATAGTTACTCCCTAAAGAAAAAAGGAAAACTTAGTCCAAGAACATGTATTATTTTTAGCATTTTCATAGCTTGTTGTAAGAAATGTCTGATCTTAATTTTAAAAATGAACCAAAGATGTCATTTGTAGGCAACTACCAACTACACAATTGTGATGTGGTAAGAAATTTACCCCCCAAACCCTCAAAATCCCAGCTCATCAACACAAAAAGAAAAGTTATATAAAATCCAAATCAGTTTCTCCAAGTGTTACATAAATCCTTCCTATGTTAAGTTTTATTGAATGCTTAATGTTTTTTCTCCAGATAAGGCAGTTAAGGCAATAAAATAGTTATTTTACATGTAAACCACAGATTATGTACACCTATGCCAGGGTCTTGTCACATCACTGGTGCAAGAAAACAGCACACCAGAAACCAGCACAGAGAATGTTACATATGTCTATGCTTCTGGTGCATGTGACTAAAAAAACCCAAAAAGGCATTTCTCTTTTGTTTGTGCTTAGAAGTCTTACACCATGCAACTTGAAATTGGAGTGAAGTGTAGTTTATAACCTGGTCTAACATATTAGTATGCTCTTTCAACTCATAACTACATTCTGTGGCTCCTACAAAATGGCAGGCCTATCACATGTTATAACTTCAGTATTACAAAACATAACCCAATGTTTCATATGAACAATTAAACATACTCTACATTTCTTGCACTTTCCCTTTTACAACAGTTTATTTTCAAATTCCCTCCTTCACCTCATATATTGCCACTTATTAGATTAAAGGTAAAGGTTCCCATGCTCAAAAGCCAGTCGAATCTGAATTTAGGGTTGCGGTGCTCATCTCCGTTTCAAAGCTGAAGGGCCAGCGCTGTCCGAAGACATTTCCGTGGTCATGTGGCCAGCATGACTAAACACCAAGGCGCACGGAATGCTGTTACCTTCCCACCAAAGTGGTACCTATTTATCTACTTGCTTTTGAACTGCTAGGTTGGCAGAAGCTAGAACTAGAGACGGGAGCTCACTCCATCATGCAGCACATTCGGGTCTCGAACTGCTGAACTACCGACCTTCCACAGCCTGCAGTTCAGCGTCTTAACCACTTGAGCCACCGCAGCTCCAATTTATTAGCTGTAAACAATTATGAATTGCTGCAGGTTATCCAGGCCCAGTCTTCAATTACAGCAGCTAACACACCATTTGGATCCTTTGTGTGTAGATTTTTACCTATAGCTGGTATTTTTGAAGTGGTTGTCCATACATTCTATGCCTGCACAGAGAATCCTCTGGAAACTTTTACGGCTAAACAAAGCAACTTCTTTGGCATTGGCCCCACCCACTTCGAAGAGACAGGTGTAACATCACATACTTAGGAGGCAGAGCCACACCTTCCCATTCAGTTCTTCCTCAGAGCAATGAAAGCAGGCAAACACTTCCCTACTAAAGGGAAGGATGCCTTGTTTTGTGACTGCACAAAGCACTTGAACAACATAAGTTAGAAACCAGCAACCTGTTCATGGTCTCTCTGCAGACACACCAATAGGAAAAGATTAGAAAGCTGACCTACTACTGCAGGAATAGGTCAAACCTTACAAGTCTCCCAAAGTCTTCATCCAACCTAGTTTTCATATCCATGCATAGTGTATGACACAACTGGATTCCTGAGCTCAGGTGGCTGCTCTGCAAAGTTCTAAAAGAGGTGCGCCTATGGAGGTCAAAACAGGGGGCAACAGTTCTACTAGTGGGGTACCATGTGCCCTGCCTTCATGGGAAAGTACTGTTGTGCCAAGGCTGTAACACTGTCTAATGGACCCTGAGATCTAGTGGCTTAGGCCAAAATGGCATCCTTTGCCCTTGTCCCATGGGATTCTTTCTAAATGAAAATGTTCTGTCTATATAGCAGGCCTGTGGACATCTAAGGAATACGGAGTTTATACAACAGATTTGAAAAATACACTAGCAGTGTCAGACACTGATCCAGATGGAATCTAGAGGCCATCTTTGATAAAAAGGAAATGGCCAACAAGAGGTCCATCCCATCCTTATGGAAGTAAATATAAAAGGAGGTCAGAGCAAAAAGTACAAAGTTCGCTGGTTCATGCTTCATTTATAACTACCAGAAATATGCTTTCGTATTTCTGATCACACATTCCCAGTGGCTCAAAAGAGCATTTCATCAGCTGGGATACAATCAATCACAAATCCCATAACTCAGCTTGAGCAAATTAATGGGTAGGTAGAGCCAGCAGAGACCTTCAAAAAAAGTTTACAACAGCCAAGTAAAAATAGAGTGGCTGTAGAGGAAGGAGAGCATGATGACTGCAAGAAAGCCATCAAGGATTCGTATACTGAAAGGAGCTCAAGGACACTGATGTAGTCTCTTGACTCTAGCTAAAACCAAGCCCGCCTGGTAAGAGTTTCTCCTGCAGTGAGTACCCCATTCTCACTTGGAAGCATCAGTGGCAAGGAAGACCTAAAGCGCTAGTACGGCAAAGGAGATTTCTTACAGGAACCTGGAGGAAAGTTGTGGCCACCACTGCAGAGTATGGATCATCTAAAGGCAGTTGGAGTCTTTATATCGGGAGCTTAAGAGGGTGGAAATTGTATAATAATCAAAGCTCCTGGAGCCTGGTTAAGGGAACCACAAACATGGTGGAAGCCATAAAACCTTAGATATGCTGGGCAAAGACCATGATCTGTTAAGGGCAGGTCATAATCTTGGTAGCCAGCTGGAGAAAGAAAAGTTTTTGTATCAGGGGAAGATGGCAACACCACAACAAAACGGGTATGCTGCAAACTCTTGACATATATTTATACGGGAAACTTCTAAACTCAGAGAAGCACTTACCTTATATCACTAGAAATGATGAATCAAAAGATTCCAGTATGGTAATGTGGGTTTCACATACCTGCGGGACCGTCTCTCTTTGTATGTGCCCCAAAGAGCCTTGTGCTCTTCTGACCAGCACAATTTAGTGGTCCCAAGCCCAAAAGATGTCCACCTTGCCTTGACCAGAGCCAGGGCCTTTTCTGCTCTGGTGGAATATACTCCCAATTGAGATCAGGGCCCTGTGAGATTTGTTGCAATTCCGCAGGGCCTGTACAACGGAGCTATTCCACCATGCTTTTGCTCCATGGTGCCATTTGTATTAATTGACACCAGGAGCAGCTGATTTATCAAAGCTGATTATGCTCCATCACCCCTACCTCGCATGGATCTAGCACATTCTGGGAACAAACAAATCACCATCAGGTATTTTTAATTGGTTTCTTAAATGTTAACTCTGCTAGAATTAATTTTAATGTGCTGACACTTTTACAGAATTATTTTACTGTGTATTATGATGTAAGCTGGTCTGAGCCCGCTTGCAGGGTTAGGGTGGGATAAAAGTCCCAACAGAGATAGAGAGATAGTTGGACCTATATGAGATAGCCACAGCCAAAACACCACTGAATCTCTCAGACGTAGGTTGCATGAGGCTATCTAATCCTGGGTGTCAAGGCTCACCATGGCTTTAATCAGGCCTACAGCTCTTTACTTCCCTCCTTCCCCCCCCTCCTGTCCTCACCCTTTGAAGCTGGAGCCTGCCGAAGTTCCCAGCTCCCTCCTTTTGCCTGCTTTGGCAGGAAGCTCTTCTGGGCTTGGAAAGTTACAAAGAAAATACAGAATGGATTTTTTTATTAAGGTCTCTGCACCCATATAGACTATTCTGGGATTGTTTCCAGCAATAGAAACAGTGCTCTGGGTCTGGAATGACAGCCCCCAGAGTTCAATGACGATCTCTAGCAATAGAACCTGTGTTCTGGGACTGGAATGACAGCCCCTGGAATTCCATTCTGGGGGGCCTCATTCCAATCTCACTTCTGCTACTCCAAGGGACTGTCATTTCACTCTGGTGGCTGTCATTCCAGTCTCAAGAGTAGTCTATCTGGGCCCAGAAACCTTAATGGGAAATCTATTCTGCATTTTCTTTTAATTTTATCTGTGCTGCAATGTATTTCAATAGAGTGAAGCTCAAGAAGTTTCACTTTCCAGCATTTGTATAGTTGAAGCTGTTGCTTGCTGGACTTGTCTCCTTGCAAATACAGGATTGATGTTTTGAGTCCGCTTGTCTCTGCTGAATGGACCTGAGAATGGGTGCCTGAGTAATCTAACCTGGGAACCCACAGCCAAAAGGGGACATTACTCTGAAGAGCCACTGCCACTCTAAGAATACCGGGGGGAGGGGGGGGGGCTTGCAATGCCCAGCCATTTTTATGTTCCTAGGCTCAGAGCATTTGATATATTTAGTTTCTGCTGAGATCCTTGTGCTTTTTCTTGATGTTTTATTTTAAAAATTGCATTGCCAATTATCCCCCCCCACCTTTCCATTTTTAGGCAGGCATCTTTTTTGCGGGGGAAGGTTTGGGAGGTGTCAGTTATCAAAGACTGTTAAATAAACAAAATATGGCAAGAGTTTTAAGTGTATTTGTATTTTAAGTAAAAAAAATAGTATCCTTAATTGTGTTTGTATCTTTTATAAAGTTTATATCTCTGCTACCTGGCATTACATTTTATGAAATGCTTGTCCTGGCCCCACAAAGTCCCATTTATGTCAGATCCAGCCCTTGTAACAAAAAAATTAGCGCAACACCCCTGATCTAATCTTTGTGAAAACGTTTTGGTGAGAATCTCAGAAACTGTATTTTATCTTTTAATTTTTAGATAGGATAGTTAATAATATGTATGTATTTATGTTTCTGATTTCATTTACATATGCAAGTATATTTTGTATCACAGAGATTCTTTCATGTGTACTCATTTCAAGAATAATTAGATTGATTTTAAATAAAAATATTACATGATAATCATGAGTGATCTTTTACCAGGACACAAGGTTTACACTTGACACCTGGAATAAATGAACTTCTGACTCCTCTTCAGTCAGAGGGCTGTAAAATATAGAGACAAGGTAGCAAAGAGAGCAGCCATCTCAATAAGCCCTGTGATTTAGTGGATAATGTGTTGCAAGAGAGCAGGTAAAGAGACCGTTTATTTCCATGTGTTTTAAAAGGAATGCTTCCCTAATGGGGCATGTGTAATAGTCCACCTGTTACAGGTAGGCAGGCATCACTGCCATGCCCATTGTGAACACCCTTAAAACACTGGACAGTCCAAAGGGGAAAACCTTGTATTGGTAACGGAGTTGCCTGCAAAGTGGAGACAATTGCAGAGGTGGGGCCTATATGGCTTCAGGCCAGCTTAACAACCACCTTCTCCCATATGAACCTACCCATCCACTCCGGTCATCTTTGGAGGCCCTGCTTCAAGTGCCAGTGCCATCTGAGGCTGGTTGGGTGGCAACCCAAGAAAGGTCCTTCTCAGTTGTGGCACCAAAACTTTGGAACTCCATCCCCAAAGAGATTAATCTATTTCCCTCTATAGTTGTCTTCTACCATTGTTTTACAATGGTCTTATTGCTCACATGTTAATGGAGTCCCAGTCTTCTACGTGGCTTTGTCATATAGAAGAAAAAATCAATTCAATTGGGCTTAACACGTTGGAGATCTATCTCTGTACACAGAAAAGTCCGCCTTTAGACTGATCGGGCAAAGACTGGTTGACATTGAGAGGCAGGTTCTTGAGAGCCGTACAAAAAGTAGATGCTCACCCCTCAATTTGGGGCTTTTACCTTTTGGGCAAGGGCTGAGAATCTAACTTGTTTAATGAACCCGGGGCAACGAAGAGCATATCTGTTACCAAGGTTTAATGTGTTGCCATCAGCAGTATTATATAAAAAGGTAAAGGTTTCCTTGCTTGAAAGCCAGTCAAATCCGACTCTAGGGTTGTGGTGCTCATCTCCGTTTCAAAGCTGAAGAGCCAGCGCTGTCCGAAGACGTTTCCGTGGTCATGTGGGCATGACTAAACACCAAGGCGCACGGAACGCTGTTATCTACTTGCAATTTCTTGCTTTCGAACTGCTAGGTTGGCAGAAGCTGGAACTAAAGACGGGAGCTCACTCCGTCATGCAGCACATTCGGGTCTCGAACTGCTGAACTACCGACCTTCCACAGCCTGCAGTTCAGCGTCTTAACCACTTGAGCCACCGCAGTATTATATAGGATTCAAAAAAATCCCATTCGACAGTAGATTGTGTTCCTGCACTAAGCAGGAGATAGAAACTCTTGAACATGTGTTTCTTTCATGTACTTTCTACTCGGACCTGCACCTTACATTCATTGAGCCATGGTTGAGAAAGTATTCAGGGAAACCTGATAAATGTAAGATTTACTTTTTGCGGACAACCCAGAATCACATAATAATTGAAAGTGTTGAAAAATTTCTGTATGAAGCTTCAAGAAAGCGTTCAGTATCCCTTGCAAATTGAGTCTTATGTTCTGTATGTTATGCCAATAAAGGTCATTTGATTGATACCATTGTTTTAATATTGAAAGGTTTTTATGTCCACTGTCCTGGGAACCCTATTGGGGTGGAAAGGTGGCATAGAAATATTTTAAATAAATTTAAAAATAGATTGTGATATGGATTTATAAGTCTTTAAATACAAGGCAAACCAAGTTTGAGTCAACAGTGGAAGAATGGATGTGAGAGTGCTGGAAATCCAGGTGTAGGTCAAGTCACAAAAGCAGAGCTGAGGATCAGGCAGTGGTCAAGTAGTCTGGGTGAGCAGTCCTATTTGCAAGGGCCACATGCAGGTAGCAGGGCAGAGAGAAAAAGTCAAAAGTCTGAAAAAGCAATCCAAACTGCAATGGCCAGAGAAGAAAAGCATAGTCAAAAGTAGGCAGGGTTGAGTTCCAGGAAGTCAAGATGAGTGAAACAAGCAAGAGAGCCAAACTCAGCCTAGGAAATCTCCTCACATGGTAACAAGTTGGCCAAGCAGGCAACTTGCATGCTCAGGCTTTATAGGGTCCAAGACTTTGCAACTGACTCTTTGGGACATCCTAAACTAGCAGAGAAACTGCAGCCCCAAGGTGCTATTATACCACTGGTTGTGTAGTACTGGGCCTGAATTGGCATAGGTCACTAGTTGAGTCCCAACCTAACACAGTACAGAATGCGACACCCCCCCCCCAATAGGTGAATAAGATAAATTTGACTGTTAAGAACTAGTGTAGAGTGTAAGCTTCCATGTCTCTTACCTGGCTGTGGGGGGGGGGATCCTGCCTCTCCTCTGGGTGACATCACAGTGACAGGGACGTTGCAGGGTGATGTGCCTGTTTGAGGGTGGGGCTTCCTTTACTGACCTGCTGGCCAGAGGCAGGCTGGAGCCCCAGAAATCAGGGGAACTTCTGCCCGGATGGACCAGGGGTCTGGCAACCCTAAAGACAACCCCGCTTATCAGGTTTTCAGAACAGCAATACCTTTTGGCTATTCTTAATCCCACTAGGGTATTCCTGCTGCTACCCATTCATACTTTTCTGTGACAGCTCTGTACCTCTCCTGCAGTTTAAGGCTTGATAAAACAGAACTGTTCAGAAGAGTCTTTGAATCCTCAAGATTTGCTTTGTGGATGCCTTGAAAGCCAGCCTTAACTGAACTTTGATCTGCTGGTTGTTTTAATTCTTCTCTCCTTGGAATTAAATTACATTGTACTGATTTTATAGCTACCACTAGGGTTTTCCTGCTGCTACCCATTCATACTTTTCTGTGACAGCTCTGTACCTCTCCTGCAGTTTAAGGCTTGATAAAACAGAACTGTTCAGAAGAGTCTTTGAATCCTCAAGATTTGCTTTGTGGATGCCTTGAAAGCCAGCCTTAACTGAACTTTGATCTGCTGGTTGTTTTAATTCTTCTCTCCTTGGAATTAAATTACATTGTACTGATTTTATAGCTGTTACCTGTCTCATGTCCCAATTCTTTGGGAGAAAAGCAGGTTTATGGTGGGTTTAAATATAATAAATTTACTTCTGAGATGGTGGGACAATTTATATTGAACTCTAAAAAAAAATCCTTTAAAAAGTCATGTTTGCAAAGAGGGTCCGGCTTGCAAAAGAGCATCTGAAGACTCCAGAAGAGGGAAAGTTAAGCAAATTCTATTGCATATGCCAGGCAATGGTATTAAAATGTAAATGCATGACAAAGAGGAGAATGATCTGCACAGGAAATACAGAACATTAGGTAAGCAAGAGGAATGGGTCCATCTTTGAATCATTGCCAATGTCTCTGTGGACAGACATTATCAGATGCACCTCTGGAATTGGCTGATCTCAATTTTTGAACTTCACTTAATTGAAGTATCACCCACTGTATTGCTGAACAGACCCTCCTCGTTCAAGGGGAGATTGGTTTCACAGGTGAGGGTGCTGGAACAAAGCCAAGCATGTCTCAAGGGGAATAAAGACCACCATAGTTTCAGAATCAAAGATTATGGACATGATGCAATGTACTGATCTGTTTAGCAAGGCACAGTGCATTATTCTTGAACTCTGGCCAGAATAAGGGGGAGTTATTTGCTCACAAAAGAAAGGGAGAGAGAAAAGGGAAATGGAACCCCTGACCTAGAATGTATACTCTTTCCCCATCTCCACAGGTGCTGAATAGGGATACTACTTTCACTTGCCCTGAGACCATTCAACAACTATGGAATTGGGTGGAAAAGAGAAAGAAGGAAGCCTCCTGGTGCATAATGTACACATTCTCCAATTTTCTGGATTGGGGTGGCATGGAAAATAGTCTCCTTAATAAATCTTTAACAATCTGAAGAAGAGCTGCTAATATCAGATAATATAGTGTGATACACCAAGTCCATTAATTGGAATTCTGGATCCTTGAGGACTGGTGTTTTTTTAATGTCTATACCCAAAGATGCAGCCGTCTGAATCAACCACGTGGAGCAGAGTCTTGGATCCTCAGACTATGAGGAAGGATATAGGTCAACCAACATAGGTTTCAGAAAACAGAACAAACTCCTAAGTCTCTGGTGCCTGAAGAAGGGGAAATATTGTCCCTAGATGAAGAGGAAGAAAGGGATTGTGACCTCCAGACAGGTTGTTGTGAGGCAGGCTGACTAAGCACTGAGTCCAGTCAGTGCTGGTGAATGGTATTCTGGATCTATGAGCAGAGAGAAAAGCTGAGCCAGAACAGTAGTAAGGGGAGTAACCAAACCTAATAGAGTGGCTGGTGCTGGAGTCACAACTGCTGTAACTGGAGAATCAGATAGTTCTACGAGTGATCAGTAGGATGCTGGACATCTCTTGTGTTCTGAACACTCATGTTGCAGTCTTGAGTTAGAAGCAGATAGCTGGAAGGCAGGTTCATATTTTGGGCATGGAAATGAAGACCAACAGGCAGGAATAGACAATCAAGACGAAAAGGGTGAGCCCTAGATGAGATGATGAACTATTGACCCCAATCACACTCATATAGCCTGTATTCATTCATCCAGTGGTAAGAACAATGGAAGAGAAATGCAAAAAGCATGGATCCTATTCAAGTTATCAAGGTTCTCACACCAATCAATATAGCAATCCCCTGTACAAGAAGAAAAATGCCTTGACGATCTGGGATACCTGGAATGTGAAGGGGATCAGGGATTAGAATCATGGCAAACATGCTCTAGAGTCCCAGGCTAGAAATGGAATAGGGCTAACCTCTTGTTATATGTCATAGAGCTGGCCCCTCTCAGAGACGGCCTCTACTACATGTACTTCAATTTGTAGAAGGCATTCTTAGGACTGAACAAGACACCTGATTCCTCCAAGCACAGCTGCTGGGGGGGCGGGGCTAAAGCAACACAACATTCAGTATTTTCATCAGCACCAGAGCCTGTTATGCTGTTACCAAGGAGCAGTTGGCTCCACTGCAACAGGCACAGAGTCCCTCTGAAATTCATACCATAACAGTACAGGGAACCAAGACAGATCAGACTTGTCTATGAAAGCAAAATATTGACAAAGATTAACATTGATTACAAAGAGCATACCCTCAAAAAATAGCTGAGTCAAGGGCAGGTTACAGCTGGCTTTAGTGAATTTTTGACAATGTGAATGCAACTTTATACATTTCCTGTAAGCAGAAAATGCAGCAGTCATGTCTGTCCATGGAAGGCTCAATATTGTCAACAGATTAGAAGTTTGCTGTGCCAGAGGCATATGGACTTTGAGGGGAACATCTGCTTAACTAAAGAACAGTGAGAAGAGAATCACTCATTATTTCAACATAGAGAGTAAGTTCTGGACAACGTTGCTCCTGTGATGACTGGAAAAAACTGAACTGGAAGGCATGTTCTGCAGCATCCCTCTCTTTGAGATTGATATGGATGGTGCTAAAAAGGTAACTTAGCTCCTGAATGTTCTGAAGTGCCTTCCATTACAATGTCCAGGGGGTAGCTGTGTTCACCTGATGCAGCAAAATTATTTCCCTGGCTTCAATAGGAATCTTGGTTTCCTCAATCATTATAGGTGCTAATGTTTCAGCATTATCTGACCTTTACAGATGTTAATTCAGCGGTGCCTTTATATAGTCTCTGTACCGCCTTACTAAATCTGTTTAACACGTCTTACACTGTATTTCAGATTTTATGTTAATTCTACCCTGCTTTTCTATCAACAGTTGGGAGAAGTTCTCACCCAGTAATTCAACTGATTACTATGTGATTGGTTTTGTTTCACGCTGGCCTTTCTTTTTAACTTCTCTTCAAGCCACTTTCTTTTCTGTTGTTTGAACTTCTGAGCCTAACTTACCTCACAGGGTTGTTGTGAGGATAGAGAAGAATGATGTAAGCAGCTTTAGGTCCCCACTGGGGAGAAAGGTGGAGTATAAAAGAAGTACATAAATACCAAGGATAAATTCAGCTGCTTTGGATCGATGTCCTATGCATCTTGTGATATCAACTCTGATTCACAAAAGCTTGTTAGAGTAAATTTTGTTAGTCTTTAAGGTTCTACTGGATTCCTGTTTAATGTTCTGAAGGACTCTGCCCACCTGCAGAAACTACAAAATGTGCTTATACAGAGACCAAAACAAAGAATCCAATACTGATTATATAAAGTGAGTCATGGTATGTTCTAGCAAAACTTCTTCCTTTAGTTATCCAATAGTTGTTGAAACAAAGATCAATAATCACACAACCATTCCCCAGGTCAATATTATTCAAAGACACTGCTTTTCAAGCTATTTCACACAGGTGAAGAGAAAAAGAGCCAGTGGCATGGCCACATTTTTAGATGCCAATGGACCCAAATATTTCAATTCAAATACATTGTTTTTCCGTTTTCAACATGAATGTTTCACACACACACACACACACACACACACACCCCTATAGTCAGGTTTGTAGAAACCTATATCCAAGTACACCCTGACCTAGACAGCCCAGGCTAGCCCAATCTCACCAGATCTTGCAAGCTAAGCAGAGACGGCCTTGGTCAGTATTTGGATGAAAGACACCAAGGAAGCCCTGGGTTGCTACACAGAGGCAGGCAATGGTAAACCATATCTGAACTTTTCTTGCCTTGAAAACCCTACTGGGTCACCATAAGTCAGCTGCCACTTGAAAGCAAAAAACAAAAAACCCACCCCTGAGCACTAGCAGGCCTCAATGTGGAGATTGTTTAAAAATTGTTCCAGACTAATTTTGATCTTAACCATAAAATAGCATCAACGTACTAAGCCAAACACTTCGGCAGCTGTGTAGCCCAACAGCCAAGAACAAGAAGCACTGCAACATTAATTTCAATTGATGACAGAAGTGCTACATCTTGGATTTTTTTCCTTCCAAAATATCAGCTTGTTACTTCTTAGATTTTTTTTCCTCCAGAGTATCACCTTGTGAGAGAACTATTTGCTCCTCCAGAATATTCTCAATGCATAACAAAAAAATTTCTTTACCTGGAATTTGCCAACATTTTTCTTAATATAAAAACCCTACTGGAGCTTCAACAACAGCAATGTAGATTGCCTTAGACCAGCATCTCAAGACCAGGATGACACAGAAATAACAGTGGAGCAGGAAACTCAGTCTACAATGAACTGGGATTGAATTGTCCCACAGTACTGTGACAGTGACTTAAGTGGTCAGCTGTTACAGGTGCATACAGAAGTCTGATTCATCAAGGTTCACTCTACACACAGTTCCTGGTGTCAAGTGCAAAAAAACTCCCAAAGCCTTTGTACCTGTTTCCCCGAAAATAAGACCTACCCCAAAAATAAGCCCTAGCAGGATTTCTATGCATTTGTGGTATAAGCCCTAGTGTGTCTTCTTGAGAAAAAATAAATATAAGACAGTGTCTTATTTTCGGGGATACACGGTATATTCAGAAGTTTCCATCTATCCCCAACGCTCATGCTATTAAAGCAAGACCCTTGCAATTCTCAAAGCAGCTTAATCAATACTTCTACACAAGGATGCCAAAGTATATGATAGTGAAACATGCATATTTATGAGTAATAACAACTTTATCAATATATATATCTAATTCTCAACGGAACCACGAACAATCAAGACAGATGTTTCTGTAAACCTGAAAAAAGCTACAATCGTGCAACCGGGCCCAGCCCTGTGGCCAGTACTGTGCAACTGGGCCACAGTTTTCCTGGGTAGAGGCTGACAGGGGGAGGGGAAGAGGAAAAGCTGAAGACACCCCTCTCAGAGAAAGAAAATAAGACAACTTGGATTGTGACGTGTTAATATAATGAAGACATTTGTACATATCAAACATCATGATTGCTTTGTGTTTCATCAAGATGAACCTGGATAGTTACTGCTTTATCCTCACTCACCAGTATCTCCACAAATATCAGATCTTTTAATGGAGAACAGTTACATTCTGAAAAGCCAAGGTAGGCAACTGGTAAATCTTACATCAAGAATCCCAAAATTGAGAGACCAGTAGGAAAACAGATCAGGGCACTCAATGGGGGACCTCAAAGTAGCTGTTTTTATTGCAAAAGAATTTCAGAACAGATTGGAACGGGAGACTGCTGAATTACAAGTTATTACAACACTCAGGACAATGGAACCCCCTGGGCCTAATAGAGATACTAGTTTCTTATCTCACTACATATGCTAAGTCATTCAGTTCTCGTTTATATCCAGAATTAAACTTTGTTGGTCTTAATGGTACCACTGGATTCAAACTTAGTTCTCATATCTGTTCTTAACTCTTTTATTATTATCTGTATGTTAATTTGCTGCTATTCAGAGTTCTTACCAACTGTGTCATTTCAATTTTAGCTGTATGAATGCATCTTGACTCTAATTAGCCCTTCTTGGTAACTAACCCCCACACCTATATATAACACTTGAGGAAAACTGTTTCAATGTATCCGAAAAAGTTTGCATCTACACATGAGAAAGTCTCTCAGTTCTCACTTATACCCAGAATTGAACTTTCTTGGTCTTACAGGCACCACTGGACTCAAACTTTGTTCCTGCATCTGTTTGTTAACTCTTGCATTTGTATGTTTGCTGTCATTCAGAGGTCTTACCAACTACTTTAATCCAATCTCAGCTATACTTATCACCCAGTTACTTACGTATCTTGACTATAACTAGCCCTTCCTGGCAACTAACCTCCCTCCCCCCACCTATACGTAAGGCTTGAGGAAATGTCTTTCAATGTATCTGAAGAAGTCTGCATGCAAACAAAACTTTGTTGGTCTTAAAGGTACCACTGGACTCAAACTCTGTTCTATTGCTTCAGACCAACATAGCTACCTGCCTCAATCAGGACAGCATGGGTGCGCGTTCAGACGCGCCATTTGATCCGGTGTTCAGTTCAGAAACGGATTTTATACAGTCAACATCTGCCTCCCGTCCCCAGCCGTCGCCTTCCAGCTCATATCCCCTTTAAACCGGAGTATTTTGTTACCAGGTCCCAAGTGGTGTTTTCCTGATTCTCCGTTTCCAGCTGCATTTTTTCTGTGTGATCGCTCCTCTGGTCTCAAGCCACTTCCGGTTTAAACCCCCTCCCCGCTCAAAAGCTGCCCGAGGCTTCCGCTTTTCGCCCGCCATTATTTTTTAAGCATTGGTGGTGTGTGCATAGGCGGAGGTCCGCCACCGCGTTATTAAAAACAATGTTTAAACGGTGCCTAGTTTTAGTGTTTAGACAAGCTCAGGATCTCATGGAGGCCATTTTCAGGGTAAACGTTTAAAGGGAAGTGTTCCTTTAAAGTTTAAAGGGAAGTGTTACAGCAGTCGGGTTGAAGTGGAAATTCATGGGTGCATGCCCAAACTGAGAGAGAGAGAGAAAACAACACCGACGCACGCTCCCGCGTGTGGACAGCGGGGAGTGATGTGACTGCGCAGTGATCTGGAGCAAGGAGGCGAGTGTGATCGCGATTCTCCAGGTTTAAAAAAACCGCATCAGGGCCGGAGCAATTTAAACCGCTCCCAGCACGCCGTCTGACCGCACCCCATGTGTTGCAAATGGGAATCAATATTACGGAAAGTAGCATAGAAAGCCACTTTGTTCATGTAATATTAGACTTGGGGCCCAAGGCACAACATGTTAGGCCACTTGTAATTACATTATCACTGATCAGATACAGGTCGGTCTGTCCAAATACCAAAGTAGTGCCCAGATCCAAATTAATCTATTCACTGTGTTTATGAACAGTTTGAAGCTTTCCTGCATTTGAGTACAACAGCAAGTTATTTCAGACAGGCAATCAGAAGAAGAGCTAGTGGCAAAAGTACAATTTTAGAAGCAGAAACTGGGCCCCACAAACACAAGAGTGTATGGTATTATCTAGGTTCTAAAGTCTTCACTAACAGAATAAGAACTGCATGAATGAGGAAAATTATGCAACTGCCATAAGCAATTAATAGGGACTGAGATTTATGGAAGTATCTGGATGTTCATCATAGAAGTTGAACCACCTCCTCTACCAGACAACAAGAATGCTATTTTTTCGCTAAGGACCAGTGGCATATGTTATGCAGAAAAGGTATAAGAATGTGCCTGCAACAGAAACAGACTCTGTAATAAAGTCTCATCCTCAAAAGTACAATTTGTGGATGATCCTTAAACAACATGATAAGCATCTGGAAACCCTGAGATTTAAACACCACACATTCATCTGGTGACCTAACCTACTGAGGTCATCAGCAAGAACACTGTGCACACCAACCATAAAGCCAGATTATCAACACCCAGATATCAATCTTCCTTGATCCCCCCCCCCCAGAAAGACAGACTATGAGTAACGCAAATAAATAAATTAAAAATGGATCACAAGACAGCATGCAAGAGTTTCTCTTTCTTGTTCAGAAAGACACAGATGAATATACTGACTTGGATCCAGCCTAGGATTAAACAGGTGCAAGGATTTCCACTTGCAGAGTGATTCCTCCCTGCCGCAGCAGCCCAAAATGCCACACGACCCCCCCCCATCCCATTTCTAGGGTTTTATGAGAGCTGTCCCCAGTAATATATCCCTTGTTGCTGGAGATTTATGACAGCTATCTTCATCCCCTCATCCTCAAAAGGCCACTGTAGTGCAGCTCCAATGTCAGCAACTAACAAGAGTTTGGGGGGGGGAGCATCCTGCACATCTCCCAATCCCATCAGGTCTCGGAAGATACACAGGGTCAGACCTGTTTTGCATTTGGATGGGAGACCACCAAGGATGTCCAGGGTCGCCACACAGACGCAGGCATTGGCATATCATCTCTGAATGTCTCTTGCCTTGAAACCCTATGGGGTCACTGTATGTCAGCTGTGACTTGATGGTACATTTTCCAGAAACGACTGTACAAATACATAATGGAATCAGAAAAAACAACTTATACCAGCCTACTGATTGCCAAACACACCTGCATGCCTACAGTCACCATCCTAAACACACCAAGCAATCCACCGTCTATAGTCAAGCTGTACACTACAGCTGCATCTGTTTAGACCCCTCTGGCAGAGATTCTCACCTGTGGGATCCACAACAGACATTTTTAGAATTATAATACCCACCTTATATAGTAAGGAAACAGACCAACAAAGTCGGAATAATACCAAGGGATAACCTGCTATAAGATAAGCCCAAATAAAACCAGTGAACACCACTGGTGGTCACATACAACTCAGATCAAACCTGTTTAACACATCATGAATGACCTGCAACCTATGCTGGACAATGATACTTCTCTCACACAGGCATTGGGAGGCAAGCCTTTCCTTGCTCACAGATAGCCTCCTACCCTTAAACAATTTCTCATCCCCAATAATGTACTTCCTAACATGGATACAGACTGTGGGATCAGACTGTGAGCAATAAACCAAGATGCCAATTATGTCGCCCTATTAACACTGACAACACAATCACGGGACCACCAGAAATTCAGGCTCAGGTTTATTCACTTGTTCATCTTTTGACATTATATATGCCATCAAATGTACAGCAATACCCTCCCACTTTCTACATTGGACGAACAAGTCAGTTCCTCTGCAAAAGAATAAATGGGCATAAATCTGACATCAAAAGTCACAATGCTCAAAAACCAGTGGGAGAGCATTTTAATCTTCCATGACATTCCACTGCTGACCTAATAGCCGCAGTCCTGGAACAGATACTCTTCAAAGGGAGATGACAACATGAGATTGCTGAACCTGATTTCATTCACAAATTCAGAACAATGGAGCCCCCAAAGGCTGAAAAGGGACACAGAGTTCTTATCTCACTACAAATGCCCATTTTCTGCCCCAAAGCATTTATCCTCTGCGCTAATCAAGCTGATTACATTCTCCACTGTAGGTTCAAGTATACACTAATGGGGTCTGAACTTGCTTAGACTGAGAGGGAAAGACACCAAAAAATACACTAACTTAACCACTGTAAAAAAGAGAACTTGAACATCAACAACAAGAGTATAGCCAAATCACAAACATTGGAACAGGAAGAAAAAAGGTGAGTCCTCTCTCTCATGTAATCTTATTATTATTTTTAAATAGAGTGTGAAAGAACAGCATAGTAGATAGAGGAAATGACGACCCGGGAGGGCCAAGATGTCCTCCAAGCCTCAGAGGAGAGTAACCAATGGTCGTTCTCCTTCTGAGATGGAGGACATCTTGTGGGACCTCCCAGAGCAGTGTCCGTAATTTTTGGGAGGGTGGTCGTCAGCAGAGTCATACATATCTTGTAATGCCTGATGAATGTGGATAACGAAGACCACGTAGCAGCCCTACAGACTTCCTCCACTGATGCCCTGTTGGCAAAGGCCATATTCATTGCAGCACTGCGAAGAGAGTGGGCCGTGATACCTGCAGGAACTCGTTTCATACCCCCATAGGCTACAGTAATGCAGGACCTCATAGTGTTGCTTATGGCGGAGTTAGACATCTTTCTCCCTGTGTGAAGAGGAAAAATGTTAACAAACATATCTTCTGTCCATCTGAAACAGGCCATTCTGAGAATATAGCATTTGAGCACTCTCCTCACATCCAGTGTATGCCAAACTTTTTCCTCCAGATGGGTTGAATTTGGAGAAAATGATGGCAAACAAATCTCTTGTGATCTGTGAAACTTAGTATTGACCTTTGGGCAAAAAAGGTGGAATCTGTTCTCAGAATTACCTTGTCTTTGTGAAAAACACAGCTCCAACTGAATTGACAGAGTGCCTAGTTCTGAAATCCTCCTGGCTGAAGTAATGGCCAGCAGGAACAAAGTTTTCATCCTCGGGAATTTGAGCAGAATGGCTACATCGGCTCAAAGGGTTCCTTCATAAGAGCTGTGAGAACAGTATTAAGCTTCCAAGTTGTAAACCTATGTCTCTGTGGAGAATCCTTGAATAATGCCCCTCTGAGGAAATGGTGAATATGAGAGTGCTGAGGGATGTTAAGACAATTGTACCAGGGCAGGACCAAAGCCAGGGCCACCATCTGTTTCTTGGGTCACTGCCCTGAGACTGCTTACCAGACCGTCCCTGTAGGAACTCCAGTAGTGATCTAATTTCTGGATGCAATGGGTCAGCCTTCCACTGAACCCATCAGACAAAGGCCTTCAAAGTAGTATTGTAGATCCTTGGGGTAGACGGCCTTCTAGAGGCCATATTGATGACTGGCTCTTTGTAGCCTAGTTTTGAAAGCTTGTCCCTTTCAATCTCCATGCAGGTAAGCAGAACCACACTGGCCTGGGATGCCAAACTGAACCGTGAAGCAGCATGTCTTCTGAGACAGGAATGGCTAGAGGAAGAGTCACCACCATCTCCTGTAGTGGCGTGAACCAAGGATGACGGTGCCAGTATGGTGCCATCACTATGTTCTCTGCCCTTAGAACTTGTATCCTCCGGAGAAGCTTGGGAAGTACAGAAAGAGGAGGAAACATATAGAGGAGCCCCTCGGGCCAAGAGAACAGAAGGGCCTCCGTGGCCTCCGCCTGGGGAATGCAAATAAGTCTACTGTTGAGTTCCCAGTGTTGCTGCTCTGAGCCGGAAAAAACAAACTCTCTTGTGTAGGGACCATTTGCCCTCCTGGACTGTCTGGCTGTTCAGCCAATCTGCTTGGGTGTTGATGACTCCCTTCACATACTCTGTCCTGATCAATGTCAGACTGGATTCTGCCCAATTCGATAACTGAGTTGCTTCCCTGTGTAAGGCTAAGGACCTGGAACCCTGTTTGTAGAGGTAAGCCTTCGCTGAGATGTTGTCCATCTGAACAAGGATGTGGTTCCCCCTGATCTGAGGGGCGAAGTGTTGAAGGGCCCGCCTAATGGCTCGAAGCTCCAGGAGATTAAACAGCAGTTTCCTTTCTGCTATGGACCATCTGTCCTACACTGGTTGATGGAGTAAGGTGCCTCCCCCCCAGTCTGATAGACTGGTGTCAGAGAAAATTTTTGGATCCTGGATCACATTCTCATGATCTTATAACTGATCGTGCCCAGGCTACAAATGTATCAGATGAAGGTGGGAGAATTTGTGGAATCAACATGTTGAAGAAAGGAAGCAGAGTGACGGGTCCTTTGCAGAATCTGATGATGCAGCTGAGATGATGAGAATTTGGTTCCTTGTCACTGAAAACTTAGGTAGCATTGGTGTCAAGGAACTCTTCTTCAACCATCTAATTATGGCTCACAACTACAATATCATGAGACAACATTCTAATTAAGACTATCAGGGTTTGATTTCTTTATCCTTCAGAGACTCAGCATTCACTAAGAAGCAAAGCAGGAGCAATTGATTCTCAATTAAACAAGTATTATGGGGCCAGAGACCAGTGCCCAAATTATGACCAGATGAAGCCAATCTTGTGTTCATGGCCAATGAATACATAGCTACGGTGGGATCGGAAATTATGGAAGGTAGAACCAGAAATATCTGTGAGGAAAAGGTCTGGCTGCTAAAAATTCAGAGCAAGGCATCTTGGAAGTAGGAGGCTTAGATAACAACTTTGACGAATAATGAGAGCACTTGGATGAAGATGACTCTGGCATTAGGGGAGTGCTAGAGGTACCAAGGACATGACAGCACCCTCTCCAAAAAAGGGGAGACTCAAGAAGTAGGAGATGAATTTGAGTTCAGTCTTGGCGTTATTTCGATTGTTTTTATTTTTAGAACTAAGTCGCCCGTTACCCATATCATATCGATTCTTGAAAAAGAGTCATGTCTATTTAAATAAAAAGTCTTTGGTTCCAGGGTTCCACTTCCTCCATACATCTTCCACCCTCTCCTGCTTTACCAATTCAAAAAAAAACCCTTAGGCAGCTTCCCTAATTTGATTCAAATCCTGCGTCAAATCCTCAAAAAAACCCTCTTTTGCTCTGTTTGGTGCATAAATATTTACAATCAAAGTCCATTTTTCTTGCATATTTATCTCTATCGCAATGTATCTCCCTTCTATGTCTTTAAATATTTCCTTTGGTTCAAATTCTTTCTTCGCATATATTACAGTTCCTCTGTTCTTTTTTGTTGCCAATGAATAAAATTCTTCTCCTAATTGCTTAGCCGCCAAATATTTAAAATCCTGTTTCCTAATATGGGTTTCTTGTAGACAAATCACATTACATTTTTGTTTCCCTAACCAATGTCTCACAATTTTTCTTTTATTGGGTGAATTTAGTCCATTTACATTCCATGATATCACTTTGTAATCCATCATGTTCTTCCTTTATTTATCTCCAAAGTCTTTATCAAACTCATACATGAATTCTGCCATTTGCCCCGATGTCTTGATCGTGTACCTTTGACTCTGATATGTGAAGCTTAATGCTTGTGGTATCTCCCATCTGTATTTTATGTTCAAACCTCTCAGCTTATCTGTAAGCTTCTTAAATTTCTTTCTGTCCTGAAGAATCGTTCTTGGCAGTTCCTTCATTACCATTATTTTCTTTCCATCCATTACAAAAGGTTCTGTAAATTGCTTTCTCAAAATAAGTTCCTTCATTCTTTTAGTTACCAACTG
>NW_015160902.1:289271-290054 GCF_001447785.1 Gekko japonicus
TAAATCAGATCAAAATTAAATTCTGACTCATCCACATCATCCTTTAGATACTCCACAAATGCTTTAATCACTCTACTCCTTATCTTGTCATCCAGTTGTTCTTCAATCCCCCTTAATCTTAGGTGGGTCTGCATAGCTCTGTAGTCCATCATAGTGTCCAATCTCTTATTGTCCTTTACTACTGTTTCCACTTTTTGACTGACATCTTGCATCTTTTGGTCTATTTCAGAAGACTTCTGTAAAAATTTTGAAACTCCTTTTTAAGTTCTCCCACTTCTTTTTCTAATTTATCTCCCACTTCTTTTTTTAGTTCTGCAACTTCTGACACTAACAATTCCTTCATCTGCTTTCCCATTTCCTGAATTGCATCTGTCATCCTCTGCTCCATAGCTTCCATCGCAGCCTGCAATTCCTTCTCCTTTTTAGTAGCCATTCTGGGGGTTGAAAGGGACGCAGCTCTTGGTCTCAATCTCGGTTCCATCGTTAGTCTTCAATGAGGCACCACTGTAGCCAGTCAATAGTTCTTTGTTCGTTTAGTCGAATCGCCCTGGTTTCACTCTTCCAAATCGCCCCCAACTCTTAAAATTTAATTTTAAAAGTTCAGTCCTCCACAAAATGTCGGGCGCAATTTCTCTATGGTTTTATCATGTAGAGTAGGCCTTTTCCGGCCTATTCCTGTCCCTTACTTAAAAAGTACCTCCTTCCAATTTCCACCATTCCTGTCTCCTTCCAATTTCCACCATCAACTTCCAGTCCGTCCTCTTCAGCCCGACGCTCGCTTTC
>NW_015160903.1:0-1210 GCF_001447785.1 Gekko japonicus
TACTGGTAAGCAACCTGTTTTTTTTATGCTCCGCACAGCCTAAAGCTTTGGTATAATCTATGAAACACAAACTGATTTTCTCCTGAAATTCTCTGGGTATGCTCCAGTGCCCATCATAAATTTGAAATCTTATTTTTAGTGTCTCTTCCTTTCCTGAATCCAGTTTGAACATCTAGTATTTCTTTTTCCATATATAGTAAGATTTTTTTTTTTTGTAAATTTTTGAACATCACTTTACTTGCTTCGGAAATAAATGCCATGGTCTTACAGTAGCTGCAATCTTTGACATCTCCTTTTTTAGAACTGGAATGTAGTTCAAACATTCAATTGGACCATTGTTTTGTTTTTCATATTTGTTGACATATTCTTAAGATTTTGATGGATTCAGTTTCTGTAGCTTGAAATAGCTCTATTGATATACCATCCTTTTCTGGTGATTTTTTCCCCTCCCATTTGCTTTGAATGCAGCTTTCACTTCACTTTCTAAAATTGCAGGTTCTGCATCAAAATATTCTTCTTTGAAGGAACCTGTTGTCCTTTCATTTCTTATATGTAGTTCTTAAGTGTTTTGTTTCCATCTTTTCTTTATTTTGCCCTGTTCAGTTAATGTGTTTATTTAGAGGTAACATTGATTATAAGGTACTATAAAAGAATTCCTTCTGGTTTTTGCAAGCAGTTTTAGCATTAGAAAGTCTAATTCAAGGAATCTGAAAGTTTGTTTACATCAGTGGTTCTTGAACTGTGGGTGATAATCCTGTCTCAGATAGGTCATGAGGTTCTAACTCCTAAAATGAGTTATCTCTGAGATTCTCCCACCTTCCAGTTGTGCGAATGTGGCCCATTCTTTTTCACATAACTGGCTTGTTCCCTGTCATCAGCATGTAAGCAATGGGCTTAGCCTACAGTCATTGCCTTCTTGACCCACACTTCCAGGAGCCTGTAGGCGTGGTTTTCAATGTGGAACAAGCTTAGAAGTGGGTCCCACTTTTTAAAATTGAGAACTACTGGCTGACATAGTCCTTTACAGTAAATGTTACTCCCAATGAAGAGATCCCCCCCCCTTGAAATCAGCTAGTAATAAGTGGGTTATATCCTAAGAGCTTTTTAACCCAATCTCACCTGACATCCCCTCTTCACTGAAGTATCAATTTCATGTGCATTTTGTACATCTGGGTTCCATGATCCTAAGGACCACCGTTTTGTTGACTAG
>NW_015160903.1:1273-3223 GCF_001447785.1 Gekko japonicus
TCCCCCCCTCATATGCTCCACTTTTGGTGCCAATAAGCTACTGAGATCTAGTATATTGCCCTCTTCAGTATAGACTCACAGGATAAGATTTTCAGAATTTTCTTCACCTTATTAGGGGGGAAATGTGAGGGGTGCCTTGTGTATGGGTATTTAAACATTCTGGGCATCATACTGAAAACAGTTTTATGTGAAGGGATTTATCAGTTTATAAAAGATTTCTGTTTCCAGGCAACCCTTTGCACTCTAAAAAGGCAATCAGTTTGGGAAAAAAGAACAGTAACTTTTTATAAGGAAGTGAATTCAATAGCAGGAATATAGTAGGAGAGAATTTTTGCCGATCTGGCTAGGGATGTGACTTAGCCTCATAAAATCTCAGACATTACAATGAACATATGGTACTCAGTGGAGGGAAAAATGAGTTCTTTCCTTGTCCAGTGACCCTTATATAAGAGCATGAAGAGTTCGTTCCTGAAGTTGTTATACAGAACTGGCAAAAAACTGAAAAATAAAATTTGTCACTACAGTGCATACTCACTGCTCGAGAAAGAACCTTTCTAGCTTTAGAAAAATAAAGAAGGTCTTTGAAAGAGCTTCTATGATGCTTTGTCAAATAAAAAGTCACAAAACTTCTCACAAAGATAGAAAGATAGTGTTGTTCACTAGGGCAGATAAGATATTTGAGCCACAACTTTGAGAACTCTCTTTTTCATACACACACACAAACAAAAAACCCCTCAAAACCCTACATGTGTAAATTAATGAGAACAAGTGTATGGTTATCATATCGATAAAACAATCACTTCTATATTTTACTTTCTCTTATCATTAGCAAAAAAAATCTGTATTTATTTATTTCTACCCCTCATAAGGGCCACCAAATACATCTTTAAAAGCATTAAAACTAGGGATGTGCATGAACCAGCTGACAAACTAAAGTTCATCATGAATTTTAGCTGGTTCATGATTTGTAAAGTAATGTTTGTGAACTGAAGAACCACCAAAAAGTGGCTCAGCTGTTTGGTTTAAATGGATGGGAGCTATTTAAACTACTGTTTTCTGCTCCCTGTGAAAAGCCTCAGGGGAGAAGAAAGCAGGGTTTAAAATGGCTTGGAGCCTGGGGCTGGATGCCCAAGAAAGCCCCTCTAAACAGCTGAGCTGTGGGAAGAGTTTGCTCCATTCAGCTCAACTGTTTAAAGTGGCTCTTCTGGGTAGTGCTGGCCCCTTTAAGAAAGCATCTTTAACCATCTGATCCACATGAAGCAGTTTGTTCCACTCATCTCAGCTGTTTAAAGGGGCATTCTTGGGTTCAGCTCCAAGCCACTTAAACCAAACAACTGAGTGGCACTCCACAGCTGAGCTGTTGTTTAATTTAAATGGCTCCTAGCCATTTAAACCACAATTTTCTGCTCCACCAAAAGCAGCAGGGAGCAGAAAGCAGAGGTCATGAACCAAGCTCCTGGTTTGTATAGGTTTGTGCAGGGCTCTAGTCAGGGGGGAGCGCTCCGGAGCGCCGCTCCGGAAGAGAACCTCCAGGGGGCGGGGCGGTCACGTGGTGAAGCCCCGCCCCCTACTTAACCCCGCCCTCTGCTTCGATCCTCATTCCGTGTGAGAACGAGGACGAAGCAGGAGGGTAAGTAGCGGGGCCTTCCCTTCCCCGGGGCCTTCCCTTCCCTCCCCCATCCCCCCCACCCCGTCCATCCTTCTCTCTCCCGGCCGCGTGTAGCGGCCGGAAAAGAGAGGCCCGGGCCCTTCCCTTCCCAGCGGAGTGCGAATGCGCTCCGCTGGGGAGAATTCTCCCCCCACCCCGACCATCCCTCTCTCTCCTGGCCGCGTGTAGCGGCCGGGAAGAGAGGCCCGGGCCCTTCCCATCCCCCCCACCCCATCCATCCCTCTCCCGGCAGCGAGGAAGAGGCCGCCAACCTCCACGGCCTTTGCTTTCGCCGCTCCCGG
>NW_015160903.1:4386-32268 GCF_001447785.1 Gekko japonicus
GGAGCGGCGAGAGCAAAGGCCAGGACAGCCCCCCCCTCTTTCTCGCTGCTCCGGAGCCCTCCGGAGCAGCGAGAAAGAGGCCCCAATCCCCCTGCTGCCTTTGCTCTCACCGCTCCCGGACCGGGAGCGGCGAGAGCAAAGGCCAGGACAGCCCCCCCCTCTTTCTCGCTGCTCCGGAGCCCTCCGGAGCAGCGAGAAAGAGGCCCCAATCCCCCTGCTGCCTTTGCTTTCGCCGCTCCCGGACCGGGAGCGGCGAGAGCAAAGGCCAGGACAGCCCCCCCCCTCTTTCTCGCTGCTCCGGAGCCCTCCTTCTGACACACTTCCGGTGATGTCAGGGGGTGTGGCCTTCTGTCACTTCCGGTGATGTCAGGGGGCGTGGCATATGCAAATAAGTTATGCTAATGAGTTATGCTAATGAGCTCCGGTAGCTCTTTTTCTACAACAAGACCCCTGGGTTTGTGGTTCAGCCACAAACTAGGAGCCAAACCACAAAAATGCAGTTTGTGCCCATCCATAATTAAAACTAACAAAAACACTTCATTGAAATAATTGAAATGCACATACAAAAGCATAAAAAAGCATAAAAAACAATTAAAACATTGGGCAGGAAAGAGGGAAAATCAAGCAAAACAAAAAAAGTCTTCACCTGCTGGTGGAAGATCACAACTGAAAGGTAAAGATTAGTATTTCTGGGGAGAAAGTTCCAGAGTTTTGGTGCTATGACTAAAAAGCCCCTGCCCCAGGTTGCCAGCCACAAAGTCTCGGAAGGCGGGGCTACCCAAATTCGGACCTCAGATGACCACAGTGGTCAGGTAGGTTCAAAAGGGAGTTGATAATCCTTCAGATATGTTAGTTTCCAACCATATAGAGCTTTGAATGCTAACACCAGCACCTTGAATTGTGCCCAGTAAAAGACTAGGAACCAGTGTAGATAGGTCAAGGCTAGTATGATATGATCCCTCACCAATAGCACTTATGTCTTGTCAGGATTAAGCTTCAGTTTGTTACCTGCTTCCATTCCAAAACTGCCTCCACAGGGTTTCTACAGCCTCCCTGGGATTGGCTGGAAATACCAGAAATATCTTAGGTCTATCACATATATATATTCATTTTATTTATTAATTCATTCAATTTATACCCCGCCCTCCCCACCGAAGCAGGCTCAGGGCGGCTTACATAAAAATTAAGATAGATAAAACAAGAGCATTTATCAAAACATAAAGGGTGACAACCCAGTCCAAATCTTTGGATGACCTCACTCTGGATTTCAAATAGATGTTAAAGAACATGGGGACAAGATGGGGCTTTGCAGAAGCCCACAGACCAAAGGTAAAGGAGATGAGCTGGAGTCCCTAGCAGCATCTTCTGACATGAAAGACAAGAACCATAACAAAACAGTGTGTCCCAATCTCAGCTCAGAAAGGTGGTCCAGAAGGATACTATGGCCCCTGCCACATGGCAGGGAAAACACGGGGCGAAGCGTGGCTTTAAAAAGCCGCGCCAAAAAAGAAACGCCGCAGCGGGATCCCATGGATCCCGTTAGCCGTGCGCCTTTGCTCCCCGGCACGATCAGATGCCGGGGAGGAAGAGACGAGTGGGAGGGGGAGGCTGCCGAACTGCGCATGCTCGAGCATGCACAGTATGGCAGGGGGCAGGGGATGCACCTGCGATCCCACGGCCACATTTGCCGTGGCCCATTCAATTGAACCACCCAGGTAGGTGGCTCTTTTTTGATGCGCGTTTTGGGCGGTTGGGACGGATCGGGGACGGCCACGGCACGATTGCCAGATGTTGCTGTGTGATCGCGTCCGTTTGATGCGGCCCCGATCCGTCCCTCTCCCGGCCCAAAACGCCTCGTGTGAACAGGGCCTATGATCATCAAAATCCACTGAGAAGTCCAGGAGAATCAACAGAGTTGCACTCCCTCTGTCCAGTTCCTGGTGCAGGTAATCCACCAGGGTGGCCTAGGCTGCTTCAGTCCCATAACCAGGCCTAAACTGAGGTCTGAAGGGATTGAAACAATCCACTTCATCCAGAAAAGCATGAAGTTGTCCAACCATCACCTGTTCAATCACTTTGCTAAAGCATGGAACAATTTTGACTGGCTGACAGTTATTGAGACCTCCTGGGAACAAGGTAGGCTTCTTTAGAAGTGGACACATCACAGCCTGTTTCAAGGCAGGACCAAATACAAGACAGGCTTTGGTGTGAATACAATGGGAAAAATAAAATAAGCTCACTAAAGAAAACTACTGTTCTATGACTTTAACACACTTGGTTGTACTTTCAAGGCAGGGGCAGCCACCCTTTCTCTCGAGGAATCATTAGCTACCTTTTGGAACCAGTCAACCAGCCTGGAAAGTGTTGCACAGAACAGTCACAGTGGACCACTGAACACTCTGCCTCCTCCTGGAGGACAGATCCCAGCAGGCCTCTGATCACCCAGAACAGCTCTTCTGGGCTAAACTGCATAGATGCAATGGTGACAGAAAAATATTGTTTCTTTGCTGCCATAACCACCACAGAGCATGCTTTAAAATGAGATTTCATCTGTGTCTTACTGGATCTGTTTGATTCTTCCTCCACTGTCACTCTAGACATTTCCCTCATCTTTTCATTGCCTGCAATCCTTCAGTAAACCAAAGGACTACCTGGGTCCTAATACTTGAGAGAGGGTATCTGGGAATTATTTTCTCAATGCCTCAGTCATTTCCTCTTTCCAGAGGTCAACCAGGGCATTGACCAAACCACCAGTATATCAACAGGAAAATCCCTTAGAGCTCTCATAAAGCCATTTGGATCCAACTGGCTTCAGGGACATATCATTTTAATAGATTTCCCAACCCTACAGATTCTTGGTATTCCTGTAAATTTAAACCCAAGCAAATAGTCCATGATAAGAAGTGTCACCAATTCCTCCACCCTCAGATCACATTCATCCCTCCCAGATAAAAATACCAGATCAAGGATCTGCACAATATATAGGACCATTTGTTACCTGAGACAGGTCCATGGTTGTCATAGAGACAATGAAATCTTGAGCCACTCCTGACAAGACAACCTCTGCATGAATGCTGATGTCCCCCAAGGTCAACCAGCCTAGGTGTTCTCAACACCACTCCTGAGAACTCATTTGTCAGCTCAGACAGGGTGACCGCTAGGCACTGGGGTCAGAGATACACCAACAGAAATCCAGTTCTCTCACTCCCAGCATTAGATATGCAGCCTTGAAACCAGAAGTGTCCTGGATGGGGCAACATTAGGTTTGCCAACTTCAGGGTGGGAAATTTTTGGAGATTTGTGGGTAGAGCCTTGGGGATGGCAGGGTTTGCAAAGGTAGGCACCTAAGTCATGTACAATGCCATAGGACACTCCCTAAAGCAGCCATTTTCTCCAGGGAAACTGATCTCTGTTGTCTGGAGTTCAATTGTTATTCCAGGAGATCTCCAAGCCACACATGAAACCTGGTAACCTTAGGCACCATGCTAGAGGGGTAGATTCTCTATAGACTACAGTGATACCACTTTTCCTCCCTACCAGACCTATGATGATGTATCACCGAGTACAGTTGGGAGAGGTTAACTCCCTGCCCGGCCAAGTCTCAGTGATATAAACCAGGTCAATTTGCTCATCCAGGATTAAACCCTGGATGGCTGCTGTTTTTTCCTGTGACTGGCACAGCATTTAATGGTAAGATTTTATAGTCTGGTGGGCTGTGATTGTTGACAATATATGTTTGTCAGTTGTCCTGCACAGATACCTTGCTATGCAAGGGGCATGCCATATAAATTCCATTAAAATACATTAAAAATGCAGTCAGTTTCCATATTGAAACAGATTGGTTCAAAACATAATGACTGTAGCCCACCACTCAAAATACTTGCCTACGTATACATGCAAACCTCTCTGACCTTTTGTGAAATATGTCAGTTTAATCAAGAAAGCAGTTTTCAAAATTTGATTAAATCACTCTAAAATTAATGAGGATTATTTTTCCAGTACACAACAGTCATTCTAAATGCAATTAATAATCAATCCAATGTAGGTACTATCATGATAGCACTACAAAATAATACTAGGATGTGGTAGAATTTGATATCCTATCATTTCATAAATTAAACTTAATGCTCATACCCATAATCTCTGGCTGCTGCCACACGGGACAGCTGAAACGCGGCTAAGCAGAGCCGCACCGAACTTGAGACGCCGTGGCGGGATCCCACAGATCCCCTCAGCCGCGGCGCATCGCTCTCCGGCACGATCAGATGCCGGGGAGGAAAGTCCGATGGGAGGGGGAGGCTGCCGAACTGCGCATGCTCAAGCATGCGCAGTACAGCCGGGGGCCAGGATGCAGCGGTGCAAGGATGCGCCTCCCGATCCCACGGCCCGGCTTGCGGCGCTGGAAGGGATACAACCACCTAGTTAGGTGGTTCTTTTTTACAGTGCGGTATCGCCGTTTGGGACGGAACAGGGACGGTCAGGCAACGATTCCCAGATGTTGCCGTGGGATCGTGCCCATTTGCTCCACCCCCGTTCCGTCCCGCTCCCAGTCCAAAAGGCCTCGTATGGACAGGACCTCTCAATATCAAGATAAGACAATAAATCTTGAAATAAATCTGCATTCAGGAATTAACATCTCTAACGTAAGTACTGTATACATATGCTGATTTAGAAACAGGGACCTGAAGGGAAAGTACACTAGTCAGCATATAAATATGCTGATTTAGAAATAGTTCTATAGCTGAATTTTTGGTTTTAGACTACAGTTCTTACAATGGAACATTGCAACTGGCTAGTTCAGATTTCTTTAGTAAGGGAAGTTTGCCAACATCAAAGACACCATTCAATTTATTTTACATCCTCCTGAGATGCCTCATCAGTTTAGTGAGGAAGTACTGACACTGGAACAAATTACATTTAAAACTAAACATTGGATAACTGAGTTGTAATATGGTTACCATTGATTCAGGAGTCAGAAAAGGAAAAGATCAGCAAGGAAACCTCCTAACTTGAGAGTTATTAGATTATGTTTTTGCTCAGCCATACTTCATTTATTGATAAACTAAATACATTTCTCTTCACTGGTGAAAAGCAAGCACATGTCAACTATCTCAATTAATCTTTCCCAAGTAAAACAGATTTATGAGAAAAAGTCAATAAACATTTCTAATAGAAATGATACAAAGAGTAAATGAATAAAAGCAGACAAAACCACCTGAACTCTTCTAATCCCTGGATGACATTATTCACTCCAGCTCTGCTGATACTGACACCTTAGATGAAGAAGGGTCCCTTGCAGTCCCTGAGATGTCCATGGCACAGGCTCCTCTTAATACTTCATGGGTGTGCCCTGTGTTCCTTGCATAGCAACCAGGGCCAGTCCCCATCCCCAGGGATTCAACTAACCACAAATCTCCTGAGAAGACCTGCAATCCACCAGAACCTCCAGGAGCACAGCAAGGACCCTGCACACTCCAAATTCTCCTCCAGACCAGTGGGAATGGAGATGGGACAGGACCATGGCAGAGGCATAGACTTCATGAAGGAACACACAATGGGCAGTCTGGGGCCTACCTCATTCCAGCCTTTCTCAGAAGGCAGAAGGGCTGTTGTGAGTCTTGGCAAGAGTCAGGACTTTACTGAGGCTATCAGGAATGGCAGGGATTCGTCTCCAATATAAACCTGCAGATGGATAAATAACCTGCTGGTTCTACAGTTCCCACCAGTCACTTGTGCCTAGCCACCAAAGAGTTGGCCTTCCACTCCAGCCTCTAGCATTGTGTTTTTGTGGAGATTCCTGTTCCAGGCTCCTGCCTGACCAATGAGGAACCTGCTTGATCCTTGCCATGTCCTCATAGACTCTACAGCTTCCCTGCTACATAGAAGATTTCTACTCCCTCTCTGCTTCCCTGTGAGATCACTGAAACCTACTGAAGCCCTGGGGACAGTCAGCTCTAAACTGGTTGCTATGTATATATTTTTATGGTTTGATATATGCATATACTTGACAGTATCTATTAGGGATGGCCACGGACCTTGTCATGAGCCTAATTTCATGATGAATATAGCCGGTTCACGGTTTACAAACTGAGGTATATGCCCATCCCTATCCACGACCCAGGGTTTTTGGAGGTCTATGGTGGGAAGTGGGGGGGGGGGTTTGCTTACAGCCATTTCAGCCTAACAGAAGGGCTGGTGTACCCATCAGCTGTTAGGCTGAAATGCATGAGTGAAGTCCAAGTGGTGAGTTCATGCTGAAGCAGTAAACTCACCACTTGGACTTCACTCGCTTGCGGGACCACTTGCAAAAGCTATTTCAGCAATCCCTTTCACTCCCCCCTCTTCCAAGCATTCCCTTTAAATGGCTTTTGCAAGCTGCTCACAAGTGAAGTCCAAGCATCAAGTTCATCAAGAAATGGTGAACTCACTGCTTGGCCTTCACTCACACGCGGTGCCACTTGCAAAAGCCATTTAAAGGGAACATGCCCTTTAAATGGCTTTTGCAAGTGAGTGCCCTGCATGAGTGATGTCCAAGTGGCGAGTTCATCAGGAAGTGGTGAACTGGTCACTTGGACTTCACTTGAGTGTGGCAATGCTTGCAAAAGACATTTAGTGGGAATGTTCCTATTAAATGGCTTTTGCAAGTGAGTGAAGTCCAAGGGATGAGTTCACCCAGAAGTGGTGAACTCGCTGCCTGAGCCTCACTTGTGCATGACACCGCTTGGAAAAGCCATTTAAAGTGAACGTTCACTTTAAATGGCTTTTGCAAGTGGGCACTGCAGGAGACTGAAATCCAAGGGGTGAGTTCACCCAGAAGTGGTGAACTCAACACTTGGACTACGCTTGTGTATGATGGTGCTTGCAAAACCATTTAAAAAGAATGTTCTTTTAAATGGTTGTTGCAAGATCTCCCCAACTTCCATTCTTTTGGCCTTGGGGAGCTGCTGCTTGCAGAAAGGAGGGAGGGAAGATCTCAGATCTCCCCCCCTTCCATTCTGCTGGCCTCAGGGAGCTGCTACCAGCAGAAAGGAGGGAGATAAGATCTCCCAGGAAGGGAGATCTTCCCCCCTTCTATCCTGCTGGCCTTGGAGAGATGCCCCCAGGAGAATGGAGGGAAAGAAGACATCACAAACCTCACAAAATGAACCAGTTCATTAAATGGGGAGGTTTGTGAGAGTTCATGGTTCATGTGTCCCCACGAGCCATGAACCGGTTCGAACCTCCATTTTCCTTGTTCCTGCCCATCCCTAGTATCTACCACATTGTTGAACAATAAAAAAGAAAGAAATGTAGAGGAAGTTCATGGTGCACAGGCTGCAGGCATTCACCAGAAGTACAAGAATTCTGTTTCATATTTGTCAGAATTAAAGCTTTAAATGTGATTCTTGCCCTCAATATTTTTCTTCTCTAGGGATTTTTTCAATGTTCAAATTCTTTTTACAAGTATTAAATATATTTTCATTCTGAAGAGGAAACATTTTCTCATTGTCATCTTAGCAACCAGAAAACTATATACATGTTTTATAACCTATTCACAAAAATGTATCTTCAATATATATATTGTTGGAATTGGATATACTGGAATGAATATATATGTGTGTGTGTGTGTGTATATATATATATTCTTTTTATTGATTTTCTACAATAAACAGATTTCAAAAACTTTGCACACAAAATATCCTGTGGAGTTGTGGATATAACTTTCATATACGAACAATAACGACATGGAAAAACAAGTTAACATCTACAGTAGGCAGTTTAACAAGTGTTTCGATTTCAGCTATGTTGTTAGTATCGAGACCAAAGTAAATAAGCAATTCTATTCATTCAGAACCAATTTGCACCTTAACGCTACCAGTCATTGTGAATTCTGTGTTATGATGACAGCTAATGGTGTAGTATAGATAGATATGTAGAGTTACGAGGTTGCAGATCAGAGGCGAAGATAAACTCCATGAAGGGAAGCCATTTCTCTGCAAAATTAGACATTTTATGGTAGATTTCTGAGTGATGTAGACGATCTGTTATCGTCTGTAAGATTAGGTGGTCCCCACTTTATTCAACCAGCTTGAGCAGGACGGGGCTTGTTATGTATGGACTAGAATGTATGTATTGAGCTTGAGTCTGATGCAAGGTATTGTAAACCGACCTATCAGAACAAGGGAAGTTCTGGAGGGAAGCAAAGTGATTGGTCTTTATGTACAGTATCTGATTGGATGTTATCTGACATGTGGGCATGGCTTCTTTTTAGAAGCCTGTTGCTCTGTTGTTTGTCTCGTTCTGGTTTCTTCTAACTTTTTTCAATAAAGCTGTTATCACTGTTCAACTGCTGCCTCGAGTTTCGTATCTAACAGGGCTTTAACCACTTTCCATCTAGATGTGATGGATGTCTTGGCAGCCACTAGGAGACTAGTGATTAGATCCCGGTGAAGTGGTGATATTTCTATCACGTTCCATATATCCAGAAACAATAAGGTCGGGTCAAATGGTATGTCGTAGCTAGTGATTAGTTTGATTTGAGCTAGTACATCATGCCAGAACTTTTGAATGTGGATACACTGCCACCAGCAGTGTGCGAAGGTGCCAACATTTCCACACTTCTTCCAGCATAAGGACGAGTGTGTTGATGTCATCTTGGAGAGTTGTTCTGGCGTTCATCAATATATTTTTAAACAAAACATGTTTTCTTCTCATAAGTTTAATATAAATACTATGTATTTAGTATTTAGGATAGCCCAAGTTAGACCAGACTCATCAGATTTCTCAAACTAAGCAGGGTTGGTATTGGCTAGTATTTGAATGGAAGACGTCCAAGGAATACCAGGGTCATAATGTGGAAGCCAGGAATGGCAAACCACCTCTGGCAAACCACCTCTTGCCTTGGGGTTACCATAAGTCAGCTGTGACTTGTCAGTTATTTCCACCACCACTAAATATAGAATTAGCCCATACAAAAAATTGGTACATTTTTACTGATGGATAAAAACCAAAGTGTAATATTAAGCACCTCTGAAAATAAGACCCATTGAACTCAATGAGATTTACCTCAAAATAACGAGCCTGTTTATTTATTTGCCTACTTCATTTATACCCCACCTTTCTCCCTAATGAGGATTCACAGTGGCCTATACCATTCTTCCCTCCTCCATTTCACTCTCACAACAGCCCTGTGAAGTAGGTTGGGCTGAATGTTTGTGATTGGCCCAGGGTCACCCAGCAAGCTTCCATGGCAGAATGGAATTCTGCCATGGAAGTCTGCTGGGTGACCCTGCACCAGTCACAGATCCTAGTCCACAATCTTAGTCCAACACCCTAACCACTACACCATACTGGATCACTCTGCAGAATAATTTGTTGAGTGGTATGTATTACAACAATATATAATGAAAATAAAATTGGGCTATTCAGTGGACAAATGTTTTCTTGACTATACTATCAGTTTTCCCCTCAGTAAATAGTGTACTTATCATATGAAATACTTCTGTTTGATTGCTGGCATCAGAACTTTACTCGCATGTGGCGCCACTTGCAAAAGCCATTTAAAGGGAACATAGTTTTAGTGTCATTGCTGGTAACAAAGTAGTTCCTTCTCCACTTGCAAGTATGGACTGCAATTTCAAAAGTCTACTTTAAACATGGGAAAGGAAAGATTATTAATTTGTACAGTTACCTGATTTCTATGGTGAAATAACACATAGGGCTAAATGTTAGTAACTTCTCAAATTCAAGATATGAAGGTAAAGGTAATGGTAAAGGTTTTCCTTGCTCGAAAGCTAATCGAATCTGACTCATCTCCATTTCCAAGCCAAAGAGCCAGTGCTGTCCAAAGACATTTCCATGGTCATGTGGTCGACATGACTAAATGAGGAGGCTCACGGAACGCTGTTGCCTTCCCACCAAAGCGGTACCTATTTATTTACTTACAATTTCTTGCTTTTGAACTACTGCTTGGCCTCTATTCAAAGCTCCATGAGGTGCAAAAATACTTTCCTCACCTGAGGCTTTGAAACATGTTGTCCCCATAGAATTAATCCTGCTTGGTCATGCACATGTACATTTTTATCCCGTCAGGAGCCTTGTTTCCCAGTATATTGGTTTCAGTGATATACTAAGGGGAAAGTACACATACGAGAAGTCTGACAGCTTCTCCAAAGGTACTATCTCACATGTTATCCACTGACAAAGGTAGCTTCTTTTCAGACAGCCACATTTCAGCTTCTCAGATTCAGCACATCAGGAGACAGTGACATCTGCTCAGCTCCCTCAGGAAACCATCTTAGCTGTCTTTTGCAAGACCTCACTCCCCCCCTCCTCAGGTTTTCTATTCCCCTGTTGCTAGGCAACAGCTAACAAAGACCTTCCACAAAAACTCTCATTTCCTTCCCTCTCACCTATATGGAAGCATTATTAAACCTGTCATTTCTTAAAGTCCTACATATTTTGAAATGATCAGCATTAAAAGAACCAAGGAAATATATGTAATAAAGGTATCTATCAAATTAAATAATGTCTTTCTGCTTTTTATGCCAGCTCAGTATGCCTGGTAAATGTATGTTCTATTGCAACGATGTGGAACAGCTCATTCTACTGGTAGAAAGGCTGTTATTGAAATTTGTTAAACTGGTTCATAGTTCTTTTCCTCTATGGAAACAAATACAAAGATACATTATCTTGTGGAGAAAACTTCGGTTGCGGTCATACGTGCCAGAAAAAATGGGAGGGGGGAAGCAAGGCTATTTCCTTCAGAGGAATTTGACCCGCAGTTGCACAATCACACCTCCCTTTGAAGCTGCGGGTGCAGTCCATCAGTGTGTGATCAGATGCAACTGTGGGTAAGTCATGGTTTTTTTGTGCTTTCCCCCCCATGCGGTTAACCGAGGGATCGATGAATCGCACCTCCACACCAAGGGCTCCCTATGGAGTTTGCAACGATGTGCATACTGTGAAGGGGGGGGGAAACGGCACGGAGTCCGGATGGCCTGATCAGACCATCCCGGTGCCATGAGAGCATGCTGGAGCGATCAGACATGGGAAAGTCCATGTACAGAATTAACCCACCCAGGCCAGTCCAGGGATGAGAGGGAATCCTGTACTTTTCAGTACATTAAAAAACAAAACATGAGATGGTCTATACCCTCTCTGGTTTTCAGAACAATTTGCCACCAGAATCTCTTTTCAATAGTCCCTGCTTTTCCTAAGGGAGAGATTCAGCCCTTAGTTGGCATCCGGGACACACACAAGCAGCTCTCTACTCAGAGATGCATGCTTTACTCTTACAAAGGTAGCTTAAGTGGTCAGGGTTAGCCACAAGATTTAGCCTTGGAGTTCAAGTTACAACATCAGAGACAATTAGAAATAAGAAGGATCTTTATTCAGTACAAAGCATAGCAACAGACTATAAGAGATTACTGAAAACAAGAAAAACCTATGGCTCTTTGCCTTAACTACACATTAAAGATACATAGTTACCAATTCAGGAACATCCAACAGTCCAGAATAGTCCAAGGGATTTTGAAGGGAAATCCCGTCTTTGCACACCCATGTGCTCCAAGTCACAAAGCAGGTCTTTGTTTCCCAAGAGACAGCATTTCAGGTGTCATAAAACAGACAATGACAAGAGGAGGAAGGGAGAGCTAAAAGAGTCACTCCCATAGGAATCAATCAATTATACCCCAAATTAGCTGTGGCCATCAGCCAATTGTGAGTGGGCATGGGTGTGCCTAATTGTTGGTTGCCATGGTTGCTAACATCAGGTTTGTGGGATTGGCTGGAAGTTTGGAGACCCTGCCTGCAGTCAGCTGACCCAAACTCCAGCTACTTCATTGTGTATGTGACTGGTCGCAAGTAGGCCAGAGTGTTGAGCCATGAGGTCTGGCTTTTGGCATGAAGGTGTGAAAGAATGTGGGTTTATGGCATGGCTATTGAGGCCATGTGGCCTCACCATTTGGCTTGCCACAGGAAATAAGACACAGCATGTTATCATAATGTAATCACAGGAGAAGGCATGTGGATATAGAAAGCAGAAAGCAATTTTTCTATACAGTCCATCCATGGCCTGTCACAACCCATTTACTACCAGGGCGCTTCACAGATGTTGTTGTCTGATCGCACCCTTTAAATCTGCCTGGCATTCATACCTATGTCGGGTCTAATTGTGCATATGATCGCACCCTTAGTGTGTTTTGCTGCAGGAAAAAGCACAGTAACAGTTATGAAGATACTGCTCAGATCACACTACTAGTTCACAATAAGCTTTCTCCATATAATCATGTAACTAAATTAAAATGTATGGAGCATCTTAAAAGGTGAACGAATGCATAGAAACCACATATGCAAATAAGGGTTGCATGAAGCAGACCTCACTGCTTACTGTTCACTGTTCTACTGATGAAAAACGGATTGCCAGCTAAAACTGATTTGTTAATGCATATGACTAAATCTCTGATTTAAAATAGAGTATTTCAGGATGTTCTAAAAACCTTCTAAACGTTAGCAGGTTGCAAGTTCTGAAAGTATGCACAGGTAAAGATATCATCAATGACTATGTATACAGTTTGCCTTACAGGGCTGACAGGTTTCAGAGTTTGGTCTTCTTACCAGAGTTTCCAGAAGTTAAATTTCAGGATGAGAAGAAAAGCCACCGCATCAGGAGTTTTTTTTTTTTTTTTTAAAGGCTTCAAGGGCAATTTAATGTATTCAACCTTGGGACAAAACAATACTGCATTTTGTGTTTCTGAGACTATGGAACAAACTACACACTATACTAGAGATAAATTCGAAACATGGTTTCAACTTTAAAAGCTGCACAGGGTTGGTGGCATTTGGATCAGGCACACTGCACTGTTCAATAGGAGATGGGAAGGCAAAGACTGGATGCCTATATTATTTTTCTGCTCGGGCTATTTCCCAAAGGAGTCGATCCTTGTAAGGATCTCATCACACACAGTTAACATCCTGTCCCTTGGCTAGCATGCAAATCCTGACATAAACTAAGCTTCCTTACAGCTTATATATAGCGTACCAACCAAGCATACAACTTGGCCTTGAATTTGACAGCAATTCTAAAGCACTCTCCTAAGAATAAGTCCCACTGACTAACACAGAATACACTTTTGAGTAGACCTGTTTAGAATTGCTTTATCATTATTAAGCACTGGGTGAAATCATCCTAGTTCTTGTTTTCTGTTTATTGGTCCTGCTATTATTAATTTTTTTTTCTTTTTTATGAGGAAATTTTTATTTTGAAATGACAAAAAATTCAAATGATATGGGTCCTACATATGCCCTAGAAAATGTCTAAAGAAGCTTTGGGGATGCATGCTGGATTGTTTGGTCCACAACTGTCTAGAATTTCAGATAAACAACTGTAGTTGAATAAAATAATAAAGTTCTCTTAACAACTAAGAAAACAATTTTTAATATTAAAAACTGCTATAGGAAAAAAACTAATTATTTTTGCCTGCTTTCTATAAACTACTTATTAACTTGTGGGTGATGATGTATCTAATTATTTATTTATTCTCAGTCCAAGTATTCTCCTCATAGTCATGCTTGAACTTTGACAATATTGTTAAACAAGTTGTTTGAGGGAACAGAATTTCTAATTAGGAATTTACTTGCTGTTCATGGATGAAGGCACCTTCAATAACCACATGAACAAAAAACATATTTAAAAGGAATCTTTCTCCAGTAGTGCATTTAGAAATGGGACATTGAAATAATAAAATGTTGCTCCACTTTCTCTGAACATAAACAGAATGTTATTGACATTATTAAAATAAAGCAGCTCTATTGAGGCACGTAAACACTTTTATGCTTACTGATGCAAAGTATTATGGTCAGCCTGGCAGTTTAAGGACAGAAATGTGTGAAATTCATTATCTGACTAATGAAGTGACCAACCGATGAGTTTAGGATTTTCCACAGTTATATCACTTATTGCTACCTGCCACACATCCATATTTATGCTGATAGCTCCGGCAGCATAGCTAGATATAAGGCTAAATATAGCTTTATTGCCATGTTTCATGTATTTTGCCCTTGTTATTATACAGATTTTCCTTATAACTTGGAACAAATATAAGGAGAATATCATAGGATTACTTTAAATGTGACAAAATTCTTACACAAACTTCTTCAAAAATTTTACATCAAATTGATTCAAGTTGTGTGTAGATTGTCATAGATAACTATCACACCTGCATGAAGGGGGAAATGCTTTATGATTGCACCATGGTCATATAGTTTATGTTTCAATTTATTTTTAAAAACTGATATCCTTGGAAGGAGGAGTCATAATTTCCATACTGGGCATTGAACTCACTACTGAACATTCTTTAATCTACCACCAAACTGAAAAGGAGAATGTTTTAATATCAAATGAGGCAAATGATGTGGAACAGGCATTAGGAAAAGAAAACTGCCTGTTTGCTTATCACGTCACATTTAGACTCTGTACTTCACAAACTCAACAGATTGAAGAGTTGGCTGGCCCTGCCCTTTCCAGAGAGGAAGAATACCTATTGCCTGTTACTTCTTCCTACAGGAGTTGCTTTATTCTACCAGATCAGTAGAATACTCAGTTCCCAATTCTGGATACTTACATATTTTAAGTAAATGTGAAATAAGGCCATGTAATAATTTAAACACAAAATGAAATAAAAGCATGTATGATCATTGCATTTAGAAATCTGCACAAAGGTTGCTCACTCTTTTCTACATAATGTACAGAGGGTGTCACATTTGAAGCAATCTTTAAGTGCAGTCTGAAAATACCCCATGGACATTTGTTTCTTTTTGATTTCCTAGGCTGGCAAGTAATTCTAGGTTCTATACATCACTCTTATTATAGGCATTTTCATATAGTTATAGATAAATCTGCTGTAGGTGGTCATAGTTTCTAAAGTATTAACTCTGTGAATGAAGGGCAAATGGTTAGGGGAGGAAGAGTTTATTTGCAGCACATATTAGATTAAAGGTAAAGGTTTCCCTTGCTCGAAAGCCAGTCAAATCCAACTCTAGGGATGCAGTGCTCATCTCCGTTTCCAAGCCGAACAGCCAGCGCTGTCCAAAGACATTTCTGTGGTCACGTGGCCGGCATGACTAGATGCCAAGGCGCATGGAACACTGTTACCTTCCCACTGAAGTGGTACCTATTTATCTACTTGCAATTTCTTGCTTTCAAACTGCTAAGTTGGCAGGAGCTGGGGCTAGAGATGAGAGCTCACTCCATCATGCGGCACTCGGGTCTCAAACTGCTGAACTACCAACCTTCCGGTCTGCAGTTCAGCGTCTTAACCACTTGAGCCACTGCAGCACATATTACAGAATTGTTAAAGCTCTTAGAAAAGCCTCTATACGAGTAATCACAGAAAACAGTTCCCTCATAACAACATTCCAACAGTATAAAGTGGAGCAATAACTTTACCTATTAATTTTGTTTATTTTGGATTTGTACATTATTTTGTCACTAGCAGTAAAGCCCGTTGTGAAAGCAATACAACGGGATCTAGAAAGAGGCTCTGGGGCAGTGCTCTGGCTTTGGGCAAACAGTGTCAATTTGCTGTGGTGACCTCAGCAGGGTATAATGACAGAGTCCACTGTTTTCTCCAGAGGAACTGATCTCTGCTACCTGAAGAGCAGTTGTAATTGTGAGTGATCTGTAGCCCTCACCTGGAGATTGGCAGCAATTGTTACCCAGGACAAAATGGCTGGTTTGGAGGGTGTAGTCTATGACAATCTACCTGTCTGAGGTCCCACCCCTCCGCAAACCCCACCCTCTCCAGGCTCCACCCCTCAAATCCCCAGGAATTTGTCAGCATGTAGTTGGCAACCCCATCTCCTTCCCAGCTAACCATCAACCCACCATTATCTGTCCCTTTGTCTTCAGCTGACTTCTGCCCTCCCTTCTGCAGAGCAGTTGTAATTCTGAGTGCTCTCCAGCCCTCACCTGGAGATTGGCAACAATGGTTCCCTATGAGGGACTGACTGGTTTGAAGGGTGGAGTCTATGGCAGTGTACCTGTCTGAGGTCCCACCCCTCCTCAAACCTCACCCTCTTCAGGCTCCATCCCTCAAACCTCCAGGAATTTCCATCTGGAGTTGGCAACCCTATCAGGACTGGCCCCAATGTGTTTTCTCCCAAAGGCCAAAGTAGGTGACAGGACCAAGCTTAGTTGCCTACCAACAGGCACTGAGGGGAATGTAGGGTTGCCAGCTCTAAGGAGGGAAATACCTGGAGGTTTGGGGGGTGGATTCTGTAGAGGGCCGGCCGACGGAGGCCTCGGCCTTCTGTCGCCCGCCTTGCCCCCCCAATCTCGGCCCGGGCGACTGCGTCCCCCGCCAGCGGCCGCCCGACTCCAGACCCCCCCGCGGCCACTCCAGCCAGGCAACGGAGGCATCGGCCTTCCATCGCCTGCCTCGCCCCCACCCCCCCAATCTCGGCCGGGCGACGGAGGCATCGGCCTTCCGTGGCATTGTATCTGTCTGAGGTCCCCCTCTTCCTCCTCAGACCCCACCCTCAGCAGGCTTCATCCCTAAAATATCCTGGAAGTTTCCAACCTGGAGTTGGCAACCCTATGTCCTTTCCTGGCAACCATCAGCCAACCTTTATCTGTCTGTCTGTCTTAAGTTTTACAACCCCCCCCCCCAGCCTCTGCCTAGGGAAAGGGCAGTCTTTCCCTGCAGTGGTAACCAAAGCAGCTGACATCATTCTCCTCTCCCCTATGAGGTATGTTATGCAACTGAAAATTCCAACTGCCTTGCGGGGGGGGAGTTTGAGGTGTGGAATGGAGTGAAGTCCAATCAGCTTCCATATGCAAATGACCTTGGAACGCTGGGCGGGACTGCACAAAGCAGCCAGTCAACCCAGCCAGTGTCTTCTGAGTGGCAGTTCTTCCGGCCTAACACTAAAGGGGCCAATTTTAGAACATTGGTGCCCGCTATTCAATTATTATAAGGGAGAGATGCTCCTTCGCTTTGCTTTGGTTTAATTATTTTGTAACCTTAAGATTTCTCACGCATGCAGAAAGCAACCACTAACAGTATAAAGTCCTTGTTGGCATAATTTCCTTCAAAGTCAACACTTGGAATCACAACAGTTTAACAAAATCTGTAGGTGTAAGAAGATCTGTCAGGGTGTTCAAGATTTAATCTATGGAAGAGTAATTTTATTTATTTATTTTATTTTATACATGTTATGTTTTATTAAGTACTTTTAACATATACAGCAATTCACATACAAAAGCATTGTATTCAGCACTTTGGAATCTTTATGCTTCCAAGAGTAAACTGATGAAGGACATGTCAGAGATGGAAACTGACACTATTAATCACTCACAACAGTGAAATATTTGTATTACAAGACAAATCTCTTTGGCAGAACAAGTTTTGCCATATAAAGAACTGCCTTACTTTGTCCATTTGTAATAAACACAGCAAAAACAGGGTAGAATGTTTTTTTGCTATTAAGAGCCAATTTACAGCAATCCAATCCAATCCAATCTCTAATAAGCAATCTTCATCATATCTACTTAAAATTCCCATTTTATACAATAGGATTTACTCCCAGGAGTGTGTGCCTAGAACTGTAGCCATAATATACATAACAGGGACCTGTAATCTTGACCCAATATATTGGTAATGGTTTAAAACAAAAAAAGAACAAAGAACCAAACACACTTTAAGCAGACAAAGCAACTGTTTTCTGACTTAGCAATGTCTTACAGCCAAACTGGACATGATGGTATCTGACCCATATTGGAACAAGAGCACCTCAGCCAACCATACTGCAGACCCAATCAGGACTGAACTCTCATGGCATTTTTAATTGCTTTAAAATGGCAGTGGCATCCATGGGTTCAACCCATGGACACCGTTACTTTTAGTTTGGCTGTTAGTAATGCAGACGTAGAAAACCATAGACAGCTATGGTAGGTATTAATCTTTGCCATCCTTCCAAATGGGGATCTTAAAACATGAAAAAATTATGAGTGTTATCAATTCTGTATACATGTATGAGAGATGAAAAAGTGTCCTCAGAGTGCACCATGGGATTTTTCCATCATTAGGTAATTTGACTGAACTGAAATTAATTTGACTCCCATAGTAGCATGTAATAATACCTTGTATAACTCATAATTGCCCTGACCTGGATAGCCCAGACTGGCCCAATCTCATCAGATCTTGGATCCAGAAAGAAGGGTGTACAGAAGAGGGAAGGAAATAGGGGGTTGAGGAAGGGGGCAGGGAGAGAGGATAGATGGATGTGGCTTCATTGCATTTTGTGTTACCAAAAACAAAAAAAGAAACACAAAAGAGGTTTATTTTAAATGTCAGGGGATTTGTTTATATATATCATACAAAAAAGCGAGAAACTCTAACCCCAAACTGGGGGGGTGCATGCAACAAGGAAGGTTACTTGGGGGTGGGGTATCAATGCTTGGTGTGGAGGGCTGACATGCTTGGAACACAAATCACAAGATAAGCTGAAGGAACGGAGCATTAAAACAGACACCATGGAAGAATGAGGTGCTGGGCAGGGAGGGAAGGCCAGAGCAGCTCCTCAGCAGGGGGAACTGAGGGCACCGTACATTGAAGCCGTCCTCTGTCTCATTCCACTACAGCCCCTCCTATCACCCCAGATGTGTACATTGTTTTAAATTGTAATGGCTAATGGCTACACAATAAATTTTACTATCTATCTATCTATCTATCTATCTATCTATCTATCTATCTATCTATCTATCTATCTATCTATCATCTATCATCTATCATCTATCTAATCTATCTCCCCAGATGTGAGCTCCATGGACCCAGCGAGCCCCTCAGTTCTGATTCCCATCCCATGTCTATCCCTCTGTGGGCTCCCCAAGCTGTCAACCCCTCAACCAATGCCCCATTAAACCAACTCTCAGCTCCTCTCCAGCTGCAACGCTGCCCCACAACTGTGGCCCACAGCGACCCCAGCCTTGAACCCTCCACTTTCTATGCCTGACCAGAGCTTGCCAAGTCTTTTTGTCCCACACTCTCACTCATTTTTGTGTAGCTTGGGGGCTTACAGGGGGCACTGCTGGAATGGGCAAGAGACTGATGGTGACAAAGACAGTAGCATTTAGGCCAAGAACAGGGGAGGGTGCATGGATTTTAGGGGCTTTTGTGGGGGCTAAAAGTTTAAGCATGCTGCTAGAGCAGGAGAGTCAGTAAAATCAGGCTGCTCTCTGAATGTGCACAAAGCCCTTCCATGAACCACAGAACAAGGCGCCAACTGAACAAGAGAGGCTGTGTCAGCTGGACAGGTGCTTTCCCAGCCCCATTATTCTATGCACACAGGCATGGGAGAGAACGAATGAAACCACCATTAAATTAGACACCCAGATATAGCCACTGCATATCCATCTGGGCTTGTAGGCTCCAGCTGCCAGTGAGGGAGAAAGATGGGACTGGGAGGGTCGGCTCCTGCCCCCCCACTCCCACAAATCACCAGGGCTGCATGGGGAGGGCTTGGCTCACAACCGAGGCTCCCTCCATGGGCAGCACTGTGACGGCAGCAGGAGGTGGGGCCGAGACAGCTGCCACAAGGGGGCAGACCTCACCGTACCTTTTTTGCACAGTTCACAGACATGATTCGGCCCTTGGGTGTGTACTTTCACCTCCCACATCTTCCCCCACCTGCATGATGTTGCTGCTGCTCCCCACTCACTCCCCCCGCCCTTCCTGATCTCCCTCCAGAGGAGCTGAGCCCTCCCCAAATGTAGCCACCATGGACCCGAGCAACTGGAGCAGCTTCATCTTCCAGAGTCATACACAGAACCCATTGCAGGTCAGAACAGAAATCCAGTCCAGGTTTTTTGCTGCTCAGGGCTGCAGTAAAAGCCCCTTTCAGACTGCCACCACAGCAGCCCCTCCCCAACAGTCAGCCACCCCTGCTGAGTCCCTCCGAGTGGACCTCCTGCCTATTTTGGCTGCTGCCCAGGAAACAGCTGCAGCTGTAGTTGCTGCTGCCACAGCTTCTGTACCGGTTGCCTCCACAGTAGACACAGCTGCCCTGAAACAGCAGCAGCCTTCAGCCTTTGAAGAAGGTGGGGGCCAGGTAGCACCAACCACTCAAACTACCCAAGGCCAAATTCCCCAGGCAGCTCCTGCCACACCACAACCAGATGAGGCTCAGAAGGCCCCTACATCTGCTCCCTGTGTGCTAAAGAGTTCAAAAACGGCTACAACCTGTGACGCCATGAAGCTATTCACACGGGGGTCAAGGCTTTCTGTGCTGGACCTACAACTGTGAAGATCCCCACTATGGTCCCCTCAGCTTGCTTAGTGTATTGGCCATTGGTGGGACAACCCTAGCAACTCCTGCCCCTGCTGAGGGGGCAGGGAACACAACAGGGTCAGGGTCAGGGCTGGTGACCACTACAGCATCAGGCAAACACATCCGGAAGAACCATGTATGTGAGATGCATGGGAAAGCCTTCCAGGACGTCTATCACAGCATCAGATGAGAAGCCCTATCAGATGAGAAGCCCTATCAGTGTCCTCTCTGCCAGCAGCAGTTCAAGTGAAAGGACCGCATGAGCTATCATGTTCGTTCACATAATGGTGCTGTGCACAAGTTGTACATCTGCAGCCACTGTGGGAAGAGTTTCTCACAGCCGGACCATTTGAATAGCTATGTGTGGCAAGTCAACTCAACAGAAAGGTCGTTCAGATGTGAGAGATGTGAAGCAGCCTTTCCCACCAAGGATCGGCTGCTTGCTCACAGAGTCTGTTACAAGGAGAAGGTGCCATGTCACGTGTGTGGAAAGATACTGAGCTCTGCCTACATCATGGGCTAATACATGATATTCAGACAGGTCCAGTAATTCTTTCTGATCACGCTCCAGTTTCCCATTCCAATAATTTAAGCCAACACAATACAGGGCTACATTCATGGAGCTTTGATAATATGCTCTTAAACAAAATAATGTTATTTAAGCAGTTGAAAAAATAGATTAGATTGAACAATGATGTCAAAATAATTAAAGATCTATAAGAATCAATTAGAGTTAATAAATATTTCAGAAACTTGTATACTAATGTGCTTCAGTAAGCAACTTTACTTTGAAAAAGGTAACATAAACTGTACATAAACTGCTGGAATGTTATTTAGCCCCAAAGAAAATAACAAGCAATTCCACCTGGATATTATAACTCAGTGAAAAGGTTAATAATGAATAATAAAAACTCAGATTATTTAATGAATTTTACCAAATGGTGTACAAATCGGATAATTTAGCCTCAGTGACAGTGAAGAATTCTTTCAAAAAATAAACAATTGGTTATCTGAGGAACAGTAAGAAAGCATGAGTACCCCACTCTCATGTCAATAGCTCTGAGAAATCATCAATAGTTGAATAATGTCCCCAGGTCCAGATGATGAAACAGAATGGTTTCCAATTGGCAAAGGTGTCAAACAAGGTGTATTTCATTTCCCTATCTGTTCAATCCATATACTGAACACATGGATTAGATTTATATAAAGGTGGAGTGAAAACTGGTGGAAGAAACATTGAGATATGCAGATGATACCACATTACTGAAATAAAATAGTGAAGATTTGAAACCACTCCTGATGACGGATGAAGCAGAAAATGCCAAAGCAGGATTACAGCTGAACATCAAGAAGACAAAAGTCATAACTACTGGGAAATTACACAACTTTAAGGCTGATGAAGAACAAATTGAAATTGTTAAAGATTTTCTATTCCTTGGCTCTATCTTCAACCAAAAGGGAAACTGCAACTAAGAAATCAGGAGACTGAGACTGGGAAGGGCAGTCCAATTCCAATTCCAATAACTTTTATTAGCATACAATAACTCTATGAAAGGAATAGCAGTACAAATCAACCCATATGTCAACAAAGGAAGGGCAGTCATGAAGGAGATGGAGAAGATTCTTAAATGTAAGGATTCATCACTGGCAAGATAATTCATACCATAGTATTCCCAGTTACTATGTATGGGTGTGAAAGTTGGACAATGAAGAAATCTGACAGGAAGAAAGTTGATTATTTTGAAGTGTGATGTTGGAGGAGAGTTTTACGGATACCATGGACCATCAAAAAAGACATTTAAGTGGGTTCCAGATCAAATTAAGCCTGACTTCTCCCAAGAAGCTAAAATGGCAAAACTGGTGCTATCGTACTTTGGTCACACTATGAGAAGACAAGCATCATTGGGAAAGACTAGGAAAAGTTGAAGGCAACAGGAAAAGAGAAAGATACAACATGAGATGGATTTACTCAATCAAGGAAGCTATAGCCCTCAGTTTGTAAGACCTGATCAAGGCTGTTAATAATAGGACGCTTTGGAGGTCATTGATTCATAGGGTCGCCATAGGGCAGAAATTACTTGATGGCACAACACACTTACATATATGCATGCAGACAAACTGGGTGTATCAGAGGAAGATATCTCATAGTACAAGAAGAAGAATTTGAATTAGAACTTGTACTGATGTCTGTTGATGCCATAAAGGTATTTGATTGTGTAGTAAATGAATTTTTATTTCATACCTTACCATTTCTTACTTTTCGTGATGTCTTTAAAAATAAAGCAAAAGCAGTCTATAAACAACCAAGAGCTTATCTACTGATTAATGGGCCAGTAGCTGCTCTTATATCGTTATATTCAAGTATAAGGTAGGGATGCCTACTGTCTGCTTTACTGTTTGTATTAAGTATAGAACTGTTAGCTGAAATGATAAGAAATTAAATGATAAAGTGTTGTGATGATATCTGAAAGCATCTTTAAACTCAGCTTACACGCTGACATTTTGTTAACCCTTAAAAACCTGCAACGTGTATTAATTTTGCTCTGCGATATTTTGAACAATCTGGAGTGGCTCACCTTTTTGAAGGTGGAAGTTAGATCATTATCTGACTACTACCCTTTGTGAGAATCAGTGTTCCTTCAAAGCTGAGTTAGTGTGGGCTAGCTCACAGTTTTTTACCCTCTGGCTCACACATTTTTGTCTTAGCTCAGGAAGGGTGGCTCCAGAGTAAACCAATTTATGCAGCACCCAAATCGCTCGCACACAACTTTAATGCCAGTAGCTCACAAAGTAGAACTTTTTCTCACAGGACTCCACAACTTAAGAGACAGCATTGGTCAGAATGTATGTGTTTCTCGTAATAATTTGGGGGAAACTGACCACATGACTCAGAAATATTTATCTTTCCTCCAATGTAACACATGTATCATAACTGAACTTGAATTATTTTAGCTATGAGATATATGGGATTAATTTGAGAATCTGTGTCTCAATTTTTTGTACAGGAACAAAAATACCTTTTGATGAGTAAAATTCATGGATATGTATTCAGTTGTATCAGACTGTATTAACTGTGACTTTATTAGAATTACCATTTCAGTAATAAAGTTATGATAAAACTGTACAGCTAAAGTTGCCTTTGTGTCTGGGTTATATATGTTTATATATTTAACTTTTCCAAACAGCTTGATTTCATAAGCTTTGAGAATGACATATGAATGGAATTGTGTCAATGGCAATACTTACTAAGACATTGCAATCACTGTTTTAATTCATAGTGGAAGCTTTATATATCCATTGTCGAAGTAACTGATAGGTGAAAGACTTTGCTATATAGCTGTCAGACAAAGCAAACTTTTCAATAAGCATTTTTATTACTGTGTTGTTAGATCAAAAGACAGACTCTCAAATGTTTTGCAATATGCTTCAATCAAATCTCTTTTCACACTACAGCTACTATATGAAAATATTTACTTGCTGCTTCTTGTTGCTCAAAACAGTATACAACAAAACAGACAAATTAACACTGACCAGATATCAGACATATAATATTGTTAACATTATTTAACACCATTAAAATCGTCAGAAGAAAGCCCACCGAACAATATAGTTTTGCACTGCTGCTTAAATGGGATGAGTGAAGAGGCAGCTCTTACTTCAATGGGCAGCCCATTCCATAAGTATTAGGGCCCCCACATAAAACATTCATGCTCTGGCAGTCAGAAAACTCACTAAGGAAACAAGACAGAGTAAACCTTGTTGTGAGAGTCTAAAGATCCATACAAACTAATAATCAGAATCGTCAAAAATATCTGCCATTTTATGCCTTTACATGACATTTCATATAAGAGACTAGCTATTTTTTCCCCACTAATGACCCTGTCCTATGACTCAGTGTTCTCTTGCCGTCATAGTTAAGCTTGGGTTTCAGAGTTCCAAGGCATGGCCATGCTCTTCAAGTTTATGTAAAATAGTGCATGTAAATTTTGTCATGTTGAGTCAGTGGAGATGAAGCAGCAGAAGGCAGATCCTGCTTCATCTGCAGTATGGATTTTTTTGGGGGGGGTTGTGCTATGAGACCTCATCAAACAGGTAATAGAACCGAGAGACTGGAAAGTGGGCAAAATCTATACACCAAAAGTTACAGTATTTCACTTCTTTAAAGGCTAGATGAAACATTAACCACTTTACTTATAGCAACCCTAGGGATGCAATCAACTGGAATACAGCCACAGATTCTCAACAGGGATTTCTATGTGTGTAATGGCAGAAAATATTGCTGTCATGTCTACCTGGGATCAAGTAGGCTTGGAATCTGCCTCCTGCCTGTCAGCCCTATGGTGGCTGGTGGGGAGACAATCACTGTCAGGTGATGCTGTTATGTCATTTTCAGGGAAAACTCTGAAGTGATGTAATACTGTTGCCCAATGCCCCCCCCCCCCATGTTTCCACTTTCCTGGACTCTTACCAGTTGCCAGCTGCTGGATGGCATCCCTAGAATTAACACAAGGAAGAACATTATACCCTGCTAAGGTCCACTCCTTCCTCAGACCCCACTCTTCACAGGCTTGACCCAAAGATTTCCAGGAATTTCACAAATTGGAGTTGGCAACCCTATAACTGAACTGAGCATTGAATCTTTGGTGAGAAGTAACTGATAAAAATGTATTTTTTTTTGCTTCTTATGGTATATGTTACAACAAAGTAAACATTGGTACATTCAATTTCCCAATAGCATAATCTAGAATTTCTCAATTTCTCAATTTTCTTTTAGACCTTAGAGTTCCTATGCAAAGTCCTATACAGTAAGTATGAGAATTTTAAGATTTGGGAATGCTGTACTGTGCTGTATTGTGAATTATGCATAGTTATTTCATCTATTTTCCTAGTTGCCATTTTAATAAATAGTTACAGCAGCAATTTTTGTATAGATTAGGAAAGATAAATCTACAAATCTAAATTATAAATTAGAAAAAAATATAGTAACTTCCCCCTAAAAAATAGTCACTGTCACATGGTTATCATATAATTTAATTAAGCTACCGAAGCAGTTTGGTGTAGTGGTTAAGTGCACAGACTCTAATCTGGGAGAACCGTGTTTGATTCCCCACTCCTCCACTTGCAGCTGCTGGATGACCTTGGGCAAGCCATAGTTCTGTCAGAGCTGTCCTTGAAAGAGCAGTTCTCTCAGAGCTCTCTCGGCCCCATCTACCTCACAGGGTGTCTGTTGTAGGGAGGGGAAGGGAAAGGAGTTTGTAAGCCGCTCTGAGACTGAGTGAAGGGTGGGGTATAAATCAAATCTCCTCCTCCTCCTCTTCTACTTCTTGCTTGGAAATTAATGCATGACAAAAAATAGGTAAACTTAATAGGGCTTTTACGAGCGGAGTCATCAAAAAATCAAATGCTTTGGGAGTATTTCATTAAACTGAGAGGCAGAGAGTCACAATATTATGGATTTCCAATTACAAGCAAAATACTCTCATTAATGTCTTCTGTGGGGGTATTTGATAATGCCATATTACCTGCAAATGAATCAGCCATATTAAGAAATACAGAAATTCTATTATTGCACTTTTATTATCTTTAATATTGTTTTATATAACAGTGTACTGACCTGAAGACTTATGAGACTCCAATATATGCATGATCAGTCACCCTATTTTTAAAAGTGAAATACAATGACATGGGGAGGGAGCTTATCAAGTGGTGATAGAGGGAGATGGTACTTAATCATTTTCCCTTGGGCAGGTTTTCCAATTAAAATTGGCACCAGCTGTTTTCCCACCTGTGGGGGAAAATATGAAGTTTCCTCCTCTGGCTGGGAAAGCCGCTTCGGGGCAATCTGATCAGAAAAACCATCGAGAAAAATGATAAGTACTTCTTGCTCCACACTTTGATCACATTTACACACTCACATATTCACACACTCACTTGGCTGTATTGCAACTTTAAAAACAAAGCCACCAGGGAACTGATTATACATTCCACAGCAATTCACCTAGTTGGGATTGCAATCACCTGAATAAATGAGGAGTACATGTTCAGGCCATCATTCCAAACAAATAAATCCTTTAAAACATCACAGCTTCACTGTACCAAGTGAAGAATTCATGAAATACAATACCATAGTATCTCTCTGTCAGGAATGTAAAGATGAAAAAATCTGCTGAACAAGATCTGACCTAATCCACACTCATTATTTACAAAATAAAATTATACTCCAAATCCAAACAGAATTCCAATATTCAGAAACGTTGGAATGAAAATCATTCATTTTGATGCCTTGCTATCTCTTTTCATTGATTTAGGCAGCAAAAAAAGGAATGGACAGGCAACAAGGAAAGACATATATCCTAGCAGATTTATCATTCCTGGAACCAGAACAATTAGCAGATCCTCCTGCCAAACAAAATATAGCCAAAGAAAGTTTCTTTCTTTCTTTTTTTTAAGCCCCCGAGGGGATTTTTTATTGATTTTTAAACACTACAAAAACTAGAACAGAAAAAAGGGAAAGGGAAAGCTACATATAAGGGAGAAAGTAAAGAACCCACTACTAACTAAAAACCCAAGAGAGGAGATCTCCAACTAGCTTTTTATACTTCATTCAGACTTTTCATCTTTGTACTTCTTATGAACTGTGTCAATCTTTTAACCCTTTTAACCATCCCCAGTTACATTTAATTGCCCAATAACAATTGGCAATTAGTCAAAGAAAGTTTCTATGTAGCACAATTCATTTTATGCCAATCACCACACCATGTCACTTGCATTGGGAGAACTTTCAGAGTCTGTATAAATATTTGCCATTTTCAGTGAACTAATTTCCCCCTCTTGGACGTACACCTTAATGGGTGAGGGGGTTTGTCTGCTGAGAGGATTACAGTAAGGAGTTTAGACTCTGTCAAGAGACTAAACTCCTAGCCAGAGTCACTCAAGGCAGAATGGTCACAGCTGAGACACCAAACTAAGATACATCTATCTCCTTCAAGAATCAATGACCACATCAGCAGAAATGACAAACATGGTAGAAACAGAGTTGTTCTAATAGTGAGGTGAGATGTAGCACAGGCAATCAGGGGTTATAATGCAAAGTCTGATTGAACAATATCAATCAGACTTCATGGAAAGCCTGTCAACATAACTATAATTCAAGTCTGCGTCCCACCTACATATGCTGAAGACAAACAAAATTGAAAGTTTTTATGCAAATGTCCAAGACGAAATAGATCATACACCTAAGCAAGATGTGCGGATAATCATAGGTAACTGGCATGCAAAAGTAGGAAACGAAGTAGAATTAAATATTGTTAGAAAAGCTGGGCTAGGGGGCTTCCGGTCGAGCTAAGATGGAGGACTGACGCACTTTCACTTTTGTGCGAAGTGGGCGACGGCCGCTTTCGACAGTTTGGGCAGTTTTTAGCCCAACGCATCGCTCCCCAGCGAGGGGGGGACAAGCAGGCAGCAACGCCTAAGAGGGAGTGTTAGGTTGGCGTGATTCCGCTTCGGAAGAAGCGGAAACAGGCTTTGATCTCCTCCCGCGAAGAAGGCAAGTGCCGAGCAACTCTCCAGCAGCCG
>NW_015160903.1:36667-45863 GCF_001447785.1 Gekko japonicus
TGGGAGTATTTGTGGAAAAATTCTATTAAGATATCGCCTTGTACCAATGTTAGAGAGAACTGTTATAAAATGATGTATAGGTGGTACATGACTCCGAAAAAAATTGCAAATATGAACCAGAATATGTCAAATAAGTGTTGGAAATGTAAAAGCCATGAAGGCTCATTTTATCACATGTGGTGGACTTGTGAGAAAGCAGTTGACTTTTGGACAAAAGTCCACAAGGAAATGCAAAAAATTCTGAAATGCTCTTTTAAAAAGGCACCGGAAATTCTGCTTTTGGGATTGAAAATGGAAGAAGTCAATACAACTAAAAAGACCTTATTCTGGTACTTAATCACAACAGCGAGAATGATTTATGTACAATTTTGGAAAACAGAGAAAGTGCCAGAAATTGAAGACTGGATACAAAAAGTTCTGTTCATGGCAGAGATGGACAAAATTACGAAGAAGCTGAACAATAAAGAAGATGACGTGTTCTTTCAAGAATGGAGTGACTTTAAAGTGTATTTGGAAAAGAACTGGGATGTGAAACAAAATTTGATATGTTTAGATCAATATTAAGTTAAATGATGTTATCTTTAGATTGTAATGATAAGAAATTGATATAGTTGATGATATGAAGTAATTTGGAGCAGGGGTGGAAGCATTGTGGGAAGCCATTGGAGGGAAGGGAGGAATTGGGAATGGGGTAGACAATTGATAGAATGAAATGTTTTAACTGTATACATTGTATTCCTGAGAAAAATAAAATTTGTTTACCAAAAAAAAAGAAAAGCTGGGCTAGGAGCATGAAATGAAGCAAGAGAATGACTAATAGAATTCTGTGAAAATAACAAGGTGCTCGTTGCAAACCTGTGTTTCAGGCAACAAAACACATGATCGTATATGTGGACATCACCGGATGGTCAATTTGGAATCAAATAGATTACATAATTGGAAGTAGAAGATGGAGAACTTCTATTTAGTCTGCTAAAACAAGGCCAGGAGCTGTTTAAGTGAATGTGAACCAGAAGAACTATGGGTTGCAGCCAGAGATATTATCAAAGAAGAATGTGCAAAGACTATTCCAATAGGCAAAAAGAAATGAAAAGCATCAATGGATGACTGATAGAACTCTTAAAGACAGACAAAAACAAGCGTGAAAGGTGACAGAAAAAGAAACAGAAATCTTACAACAAAATCTTACAACAAAGACTGTTACCGTGTATGGAACGAGAAATGTCAGATGTACAAACTGGATTCTGAAAAGGAAGAGGCACTAGAGATCATATTGCAAATTTATTTTGATTAATGGAGTATATGAGAGAATTTCAGAAGAAAATCAGCTTGTGTTTCACAGATTACAGCTAAACTTTTAATTGTGTGGATCATGAAAAGCTGTGGTTGGTTTTAAAAGAAATGGGTGTGGCACACCATCTGACTGTTTTTATGTGCAATCTGCACTCTGGACAAGAGGCTAGTGTTAGGATAGAATATAAAGAAACAAAATTGGCAAAGATGTCAGACAAGGATGTATTTTATTTCCCTATCCAATCTGTAGGCAGATCTATCATAAGGAAAAATTGGTTTAGATTTAGATGAAGGTGGAGTGAAAATCGGTGGGAGGAACATTAATAATCTGAGATATGCAGATGATTCCACATTACTGGCAGAAAATAGTGAAGACTTGAAACAACTGCTGATGAAGGTTGAAACAGAAAGTGCCAAAGTAGGATTGCAGCTGAACATCAAGACAAAAGTTATGAGTACTGGGGAATTACACAACTTTAAGGTTGATAATGAAGAAATTATTAAAGATTTTCTACTCCTTGCCTCTGTCATCAACCAAAAGGGACACTGCATCCAAGAAATCAGAAGGTGATTGTGACTGGGACAGCCATGACAGATTAAGAAAAGATTCTTAAGTTTAAGGATGTGTCACTGGTGACCAAGATCAAGTTGTATGGATGTGAAACTTGGACAATGAAGAAAGGTTACAGGAAGAAAAGTTAAATAATTTGAAATGTGATGTTGGAGGAGAGTTTTACATATACTACAGACTGTCAAAAAGATAAATAAGTGGGTTCTAGATCAAATCAAGTCTGAACTCTCCCTAGAAGCTAAAATGATGAGACAGACGGCGCGATCACACACACAATTAGTCCCACCATAGACGCGAAAGCCAGGCGGATTTAAAGAGTGTGATCAGACACAAACATCTGGGAAGCACCCCGCACTCGTCAACAACCCGTTTTGCTCTGCTGCAGAAGCAGAGTAAAAAGACACCAGGGAAAATCCAGTAGTAAGCGGATTTTGAAGGGCCATGGATGGAGTTTTCCATGTCTGATAATTCCAGCGCACTCTCATGGCGTCAGGATGGTCTGATCAGGCCATCCCGACTCCATGCGGTTGTTTCCCCCCCTTCTCAGTATGCGCATCACCGCAAACTCCATAGGGAGACCTCAGTGCGGAGATGCGATTCAATTCCTCGTGTAAGCACATCAGAAACAAACGGGGGGGGGGAACCCGACTCGCCCACAGTTTCCGTGTGATTGCACAACTATGGATCAAATTCCTCCGGAGGAAATAGCCTCACTTCCCCCATACTTTATCTTACCCATGTGATCGCCCCCTGAGGGTATCATACTTTGGTCACATTATGGGAATACAACTCACTGGAAAAGACAGTAACACAAGGAAAAGAGGCAATAGAAAAAGACAGTAAATAAATATTTTAAATAAATAAAGTAATAGGACAGAGAGTCAGTTTGGTGTAGTGGTTAAGGGCAGCGGACCGTAATCTGGAGAACCAGGTTCAATTCCCCACTTCTCCACTTAAAGTTAGCTGGGTGTCCTTAGGCAAGTCACAGCACTGTCAGCCTAAAATATAAGCATAGCATGCCACCTAGTGGTGCCAAAAAAGACCTAAAGCTTCAGCAGCTACACATTCTTCTGGGAAATCCTGGCGATTCCACACAGAATGCCATATGATAATTATTAATTATTAGGATGTTATCTCAGGGCCTTACAAAAAAAGCTAATCTGATATTCCCCCCCCCCCGTCAGTTAGCACTGCTATTGTCCAGAATGTGTGGGGGGAATCCACCTTGCCTCTGCCAGTTACACTAACGAAGTCTACTGTCTGAGTTTTATCTGCTTTTGCTTTCCTGACCTTGGGATGTACCAGCTGCTGCCGACTCGCTGGGAACAAACGGCTTCTACTTTTCCCCGCTCTCTTTTCCCCGTACGTGCGGACTTTGCTTATTGGCTTTCGCTTGTAAGGGGGGTGTTTTCAACCTAGTATAATTCAGGGTGCCCTGATGCTTCAGGCCATTCCTGACACAAGAAGTACATGTGTAATAGCCTGCACCTCGACTTTGCGGGCCCATTCCAGGGCCAGATTTTCTTCATCCTGGTTGATTCATACTCCAAATGGCTAGAAGTGGTGCCGGTCCCCTCCACATCGTCTCGAGCAGCAATTCGCGCCCTATGGCGGATCTTCAGCACACATGGCATACCAGATGCCGTCATAACAGACAACGGGACAGCTTTCAACCTCATCCGGGTTTTGGGAATTCATGGACTACTATGCCATCTGACACATCCTCTCTGCTCCCTTCCACCCCGCAACCAATGGTCAGGCTGAGTGGATGGTGAGGACAACTAGTCCCTCCACAGGATCGTCCAGGGAAGCTGGGACCACTGGCTGGCAGACTTCCTCTTTGGCCAGTGGGTAACCCCGAACACAACCACCGGCCACAGCCCCGTGGAACTCCTGATGGGAAGGTGCCTCACAACCCATCTCGATCGATTGCACCCGATCTGGAACAAGAGAATTAAGCCACTCCCCACGGGTTCTTCCCGGGCGGCCCCGTCTATGCACGCAACTTCTCCAGCAGCCCAACATGGGTCCCCACCAAGGTTATAAGGGTGACCAGACCTCTGTCATATGAGGTGTCCACAGAAGATGGCCAGAGGCTCCGCTGACACATAGACTAGCTCCGCGGCCATCTCCTCCCAGCTGAACCTGGGATACCCATACCAGAAGACAGTGATGAGGAGCTGCTAAGCCCAGAGGAGCCCGAGCCCGAGGAGAACACGCCCACCGGCAGTGCCCAGCTGGAAACCAATGGACAGCCTTCAGAGGCCACTGGTGGAATGCCAGCGGCAGGCACCATGGGTGGCCTTAACAATGTCCCGGCGCCACCACCCTCTCCCAGTCCGGTGGTGGGGCCAGCCCCTGACATGGTTCCTGAACCCACAGCCCCATCAGCAGAACCACATCGCTTGAACCGTGATTGGCACTGACCAGCGTACTTAAAGGACTTTGTCAGCTGAAGAGGCTCTGAACCATGGGAGGAGGGGTGTTATGTATTGAGCCTGAACTGCCCTTGCAAAAGGACTGAGCTTGGGATGCATAACAATAGATGGCTAGGATCCTAGAATGGACCAGTAGGGAGACAAGGATCCTAGAGTAAACCAATTGGGAAACAATAGAGTGTAAATAGCCTATCATTGGGAGTGGGGTGTTTGCGGATGTAACCCTTTTCAGGCATAAATACCTGGCTTCGGCCAGGGATGGCAGTCTTTTTTCTCTTGCTGAATCACTAATAAACTATGAGCTAATCACTTCTACGTGTCTGAACCCAGTATATTTCAGGCAATATGGCTTATTCCCATGGCAGCTGAAGCACCACATGATGATGTTAAAGGCAGAAGAGCAGACCACTGGAGCAGTAGGTTAAAAGTCAGAATGCTAAAGAGGCTTTTTAAAAGTTGGGGACCACAGCATTAAAGGAAAGACATTTCTGTTCCCATAAGAATTGGGTGTTTGTGTGGGAGGTAATTTTCACTGATTCTTCCTTCCTTCAGGTACCATGGAGTCCATGGGCACCACATTGTGGACGCCTGGACTAGAAAAAGTTCCCAGTGGGACATTTTTATTTCTAATGTTTCAAATGTGGCAGATGTCATCTGATCCTGCAGAGAGCCAGTCCCTAAATATATCTTGTCTCCTGTTTTATGGCAGTTTTCTACAGACTCATAATAGGCTGCTCTCCACTGTGCTAAACTGGCCCCTTAATAATTAAAAAAACTGCCCCCTAACAAAAATTGCTGGGTATGGGCCTGCAGCTACATGATCTGCATAAAGTAAAAAGTAACCATGGCCCCGGTCACACGGGCAGGAACACTGCGGAGGGGAAGCGTGGCTGTTTGCCCTGGGGCACAATACCGCATGGCTGCGGGATCAGATGTCCCGGCGAGGTCCCAGCGAAATCGCATGGTTATGGTGGAGGTGCTGATCACACGAGTATCCGCACCTCCACCGAGAGCATCAGGATGATGGGAAGGGGACGGAACCAGCCACTGCCTCTGGGAGGGCCGTGTACAGCCCACTCCAGGCAGGGTCCGTGGGCCACACACAAGGAGGGGAGGGGGGAGTAACCCGCCAGATCCCCCCTCCCCACCAGCAGGCTGCCCACCCACCCTCCCTCCCCAGGACATGCGGCCCGCTCTCCGCCTGGCCGCTGCCGCTCACCCCCATCGCAGCCCCCCGTGGTCCTCCCTCGACCCCAAGGACGCCTTGCGTCTATGTGAGCATGCGCTGTTGGGCGCTTCCGGAGGCATGGGGGGGAACAACCCGGCGGGCACCGGATGCCACGGGAGTTGGCGGGGGCGCGATCAGGCGCCTGCTCTTGCCGTGCAGTTCCCGGAAACTAATACCTCGGAGGTACTAGTTTTTTACTGCGTGGCTTCGGCGGGAAGCCTCGGGTGAGCCACGGGAGCTCTACGCTCCCCAGATGTTGCAGTGAGATCGCGCCCGGAAAGTCCGCCTATCTTCCGTCGATTCAGCGTCGCTAATGCTCCATGTGACCGCAGCCCATATTAGCTAATATAAAATGCAAGGATATGCTATATATGATGAGATTTAAAATGTAGAAGGAGCATCAGTTCATCAACTGAAGTTTAGCAATATTCAACCACCAGGCAATCAGTAGGCTTACCAAAGGTGTCGTTTTAGTTATTCTTCAGCAATTTCCCTTGTACTCTGAAACCTTGAATATCAACTGAGCCTGTTTTTAAAGTATTGTATTATATTTTTCAGAGCCTGTTATGCATAAGTGGCCTACATGCAAAGCAGTGATAGCTCCATTGTTAATAGTTACAACAACTGCTGTTTGTATTGCAGCACATAAAGCACCTTTAAAGGACTGAGACGCTCAAGGAAGTTACCTAGGCACACAGAGAGATAGGGGACAAACAAAAAACAAATGAAACAACATGGAGAACTAATGAAAATAGCTTGATGATACCAAAAGGAAAAATTTTAGAATCAAAGAAAAAACATGTACTTCATCTTTTATAGAAAAAGGACTTTAAGTGCTTTGCTTCAAAAGCTTTATTCTCTTAAACTGTTTTTTAAAATTCCTTTATCTAATCAAGTTTTGTGTATTATCGTATACATAAGAATAATCCAAATGTTACACCAAAGTATATGTGCTATTTATTTTAGTAACAAAGTCAGATCTTTAAAACACATGAGTCGATAAAGCTATACTTTATGGCTATAATTCACATTATTTAAGCCCACTGATTTCTACAACCTTAAGTGCACCTAACTCTTTACCAGATTATAGTTCAAAAGTGTTCCATATATTACAAAGGCTGATTCAATATTCTTACAGGTTGAAAAGGCTGGGCACAGAAAATTCACTACTTACTCCGATCAGTAATGACTGTTCGAGCCTCTTGATTGCTAGTTTTATTTTTCAGATTCTGTGCTGCTGTTATTAATTCCTCCAGCTGTGGCCGCCTTTGATCCAAGTCCTGTAGTGTTGCCTAAAAGTATAAAAGTGTTTTGTATACATCAGTTTCTTCAAATATATATGCATTACCAGTTTCGTCCAACTAATGGACTAGGACATTATTTTCAACAATAAGCCCATCTGTGTGTTGTGGTAGAAAATGGCACATGAAGTTTATACAACCACACACCTCTATTCTAACTTGGTATTTAATGTTGTCCCAACAATTTCAAGGAGTGAGTGATGTAATAGGTCACATACATTATGATTGTAGTGAATAACCAAGATTTGTATTTGGGGGAGTAAAAAGTTGTAAATAACTTTCCCAAATATAGTGCTGTTTCTGAACATGTATCATGGATCCACAAATAAAACAAAACAAAAATCAAATAAAATGTGGTTCCTTGTGCAAGATGGTGTATAATTAAGCCCTGCACTGTGAAATAATTAGATGGGAAATCCTTTTGAGCAATATTCTGCCAATAAGTCAAGAAGCCAGTCTGTTAGCTATTTTAATGGATTACATTGTGAATTAGCTTCAGTATAAATTAACATGAAATCAAATAACCATGAATTCTAAAAGAGGCACTCAACATAAGTTAAAATGATACATTTCTATAGAACAACTCTAGTTATACAAGTATGTTCTGCAAGCTTTCAAACTACAGAAGGTTTTCCATCAGTATCATATTCATCTATTCTACATCTAGCACTTCTGCTACATCATCAGTTGCTCGGCAGTCTTATATTCAAGCATAACCGCCTTAGTAAGTGCCAAGATCATTTAAAAGTTGTGACCCCCTAGCAAATATCTTCTTTTAATGCAAATGCAATGCATTTACAACATGTTTTTCATCTGTGTGAATGTGAATATTGATTGCTCAGGGAAAATCTGGTTTTCAGGTTCCTAACTTTTATTGTTTCTTTACATAAAAGTGTGGCTGAGATATGGAACGAACTGCTGGAATCAGCAACTGAATATGGATCATCTAACAATGAACAAAATTCCAAATCAAAGTGGACTTGTACACATAGAATGAGGCATTGATATGCATCGTTTCTACGAATCCTTAAACCTTTAAACAGAATACTAGTTGATGTGGGCAAATGCAAAATTAAAAGATTTTAGTGTATTTTGACACTTGTTGACTCCAGAGTCTGAGCCTTTAAATTTTCAGGAACTGATGATTAGTTGGTTGTAATCAGCTAGAAATGACCAGTACATTTGATCCAGTTACCACATTGAATACTGACAAGATCCTGGGATATGTGAAGGATCTGTAAATCATAAATCAATCACTGACTCGTGTGCCATTCCTTGGTCACTAAAACAGGTGGTCATCCATCTGAAGTTTTTGATCTCATTAACTCTTTTAAATCTGGCAAAGCCCCAGGACCTGATGGCCTGCCTACTGAACTTTTTAAGAGTGATATTGATCGGTGGTCACAAGCTCTTGCCCACTTATTTATGCTCATTGATAAATTTGGAATTTTACCTGACATTTGGCTGAACTCCATAATTGTCCCAATTTTTTAAAAAGGAAACCCCAACAACACTGAGAACTATAGACCTATTAACTTATTGTCTATCCTGGGGAAACTCTATGCTAAACACCTTCTTTCGAAACTACTGAACTGGATGACATCTTGCAACCTTCCCGGAAGAGAGCAGATTGGTTTTGTAACTAATCACTCTACTCTTGATCACTGCACAGTACTATCTTATTTAGCAGAGAAATATCTCCGTTTCCCTAGAGGCAAACTTTATGCTGCCTTTATCGATCTCCAAAAGGCTTTTGACTCTGTTGATAGGCAAATCTTAAAGGATAAATTAGGTGGGATGACTATAGACCACTGACTACTCTTATAGAAAAGTCAGAATAAAAGCGAAACAGGTTGTACCATTTACAACTTTCACTACAATAATAGTGCCCTATAGAACCGTGTATAGACTTCATAACGTTTGATTCAGTTAAATAGTAACATCTTGTATTTAACATTGCAAATTTCTTCCCAGTCGAACCCACCTATATTGAGTCTATCTAATAAAGGATACCAAGCATGCATTGGACTCATCAAGTCGCATTCCGTTTGAGTTTCTGTGTAAAACGTATTAAAATTCTCTAGTAAAAATAGGTCCCAAACCTTATGCACCCAATGTTGTATACTCGGAGGATTGGGTTCTTTCCAATTCTTGGCAATAACTATTTTGGCCGCTGTGAGTAGCGTACCAATCATCTTCAAGGAGGGTACAAGGGGTGAGTCAGCAGGCCACAAATTTAACAATAACAACAAAGGATCGGGTGGAACTACAACGCCCGTTAATACCTTAATCTTTTGAATAATAAGAAGCCAGAAATTGTTGATGACCGGACAGGACCACCAGCAGTGAATATAAGATGCTTTTA
>NW_015160903.1:47233-117059 GCF_001447785.1 Gekko japonicus
TTCTGTTTAGCGGCATGGATAATGTTGAGCGTCTTCCTGATGTTATCGGCTATATCCCTAGCAGGGACAAAACCCGTTTGATCACTACTGATATATTTCGCAATGATCGCTTTTAATCGATTGGCCAACATCCCAGTGTAGATTTTATAATCTGTGTTAACCAGCGAGATGGGTCTATAAGAGGCCGGTTCCGTAGGGTCTTTGTCCTTTTTTGGAATTAATATTACGTTTGCTCATTTCCAGGACTCCGGCATGCATCCAGAGATTTGAATCCCATTACAAACCTCTAGTAGCGGTGCTGTTATTTCCGGAAGGAACGCTTTATAGAATTCAGAGTTGAATCCGTCAGGCCCGGGTGCCTTCCTTGATTTCATGGATTTTATTATTACTTCCAACTCCTGGGACCCAAAGGGCGCCTCCAGAGTTTCCCTATCTTCCGCGGATAACTTCTGGATGGTTTTAAGGGACTGTAAAAATTTTCTAATGAGATCGAGATTCGGGTTTGTAGATGTGTATAGGTTGCGATAAAAAGTCTCCAAAATGCCCACTATGTCCTCTGATGACGACATTTTGGGCATTACACAGACCCAGTATGTTGCGATCCGTTTGTCGTTTTTTAATTTTCCAAGAGAGGTACCTTAATCTCTTGGGAGTTTTATATGTCCTATTTTGTAGATAGCGGAGATCTAGCTTGTGTAATTCAGAGGCTTCTAGCACCTCTAATTGTTTGCGCGCATCTAAGAGCTTTTTATAGACTGAGGAGCTGCACGTAGTTTTATGCCGCTGTTTCAGGACTTGAATGGTGCTAACAAGACCTTCTTTGAGAGCTTTGACTCTGTTGATAGGCAAATCCTATGGGATAAATTAGATGGGATGACTATAGACCACCGACTACTCTTTTTAATACGTAAACTCCACCAATCGAATACTTGTCAGGTATGACAAGAAGGGCTTTTTAACTCATAAAATACCTGCTTCAAAGGGTGTTAAGCAGGGATGTGTATTAGCTCCAGCTTTGTTTAATCTTTTCTTATCTGACCTCCCTACACATCTTGCAGCAACAGATGGGCATGCCCCTAAATTGAATTCTCTACCTATACCCATTTTACTGTATGCAGATGACGCTGTGGTTCTTTCTACCACTAGAATAGGACTTAAACATGCCCTAATGATGTTTTTCTCCTATTGTAAACAGAACTCTCTTATAATTAATTATGAAAAAACAAAAATCCTAGTTTTCTTTAGGGTGTGGAAACGCACCCTGTGGGAAACTGATGGGAGAGAAATTGCGCAAGTTAGATCCTTTAGGTATTTGGGTGTTTTGTTTCATTATAATTTAAAATGGTCTTCCCATCGGGACCAATTGCTTTTATTAGTTAAAAACAGGATTTCGGCTGTCACTCAATTTTATTACCGACAAGGAAACCGGTTCGTCCCAGCTGCTCTTTGAATTTTCGAGGACACAGTCTCTCGCTTACTATATGGAATCCCTGTGTGGATTCAGAGTTTTAATAAAGAGATTGACTGAGTTTATGCAATCGTCTTGTGACACATTCTTGGACTACCTAACTCTGTTACCTATTATTCTCTCTGCGCTGAGCTGGGTCTCCATCTGTTAGACTCGTGGGCATGGATCACTACTATTAAATATTGGCTTCACATCCATTTTAGCACCCCTCAGAATAGCCTTATTGCACTCCTGACTATGGACCCATATGTATCCAAGTGGTTACAGGCTATAACTTCTAAAATATGCTCAATTGACATTGACCTGGACATCTTGGAAAATCAAGATGAGACCTTTATATACCGGATGATTCGTAAAATAATTTTGGACATTGAAGGCCAAACAATACAGGCTGGTGCCGGAGGCACTTGTTCCCCCCTTTCCCTTGGCCTCAGATATGCACCAAATAGTATGGCTCGATACTTCTCTAATCTGGTGATCCCACTGCAACGCAGAGCCTTTATGCTGGCCAAATTCAATATTTTTCCCTCATCCTGGGTCTCAGGTAGATATAGAGGCATTCCGAAATGTGGCAGAATCTGCAAATGCTCACTTAGAGAACCCGATACCTTAGATCATATTCTGCTATGCTGCCCCTTCCATTCACATCTCCGACTATTATTGATTAAGCCCTTACTGAGTAGGATCAATTCTGATAATGCAATCAAGTTTCTCCTTGCTGATAAGACACCAGAAGTGACTGCACAGATTTCTGAATTTTTGTCTAAAATTTTGGTAGCAAGAAACTATTCTTAATATTAGTGTGTTCTAAGATTTATAGATGTAATTTTAGCTTGACAAAGTTCTTATCTTACTGATTTTATATGCCAATAAAGGTTTTTGTATTGTATCGTGGTCATATGTCTACTACTTAAAAAAATACACAGTGATACAGAAGAATGATGTGACCAGTTATTGCCAGGCGTGTAATTTGTTCTTTTGGGGCAAGATGATAGAACAGTTGCAAAACAAATACAGATCTTAAATGACAAATCTGCTCTAGATCCCTTTCAGCCTAGGCTAAGATACAAAAATAGCACTGGTGGGGTTTGTCCATGATGTCTGTTTAAATGTAGATAAACGCTGTGCCTTGCAGCTTGCCCTCAAAGTCATCAGCTTATTGAAAAAAGCACTGACGTAGATCAGCCATTTACTTAAGTTGAATACAGTTAAATAAAGTAGCTGAATCCATGCTTTGTGTCTCATGTCTTCATTTTGGGGGTACTGGGGCAAGTAAGGATTAAGTGGTGTGCTTTGGATTAGTTTTAAAAGTTCCTTATGGGCAGGACTCAGAGAATTACTGGGGAAGATCAGTTGTCTTCAATGTGGTAATTGTCTTGTGGGGCTCCACAATGCTTGGTCTTATTCCTCATGTGATTTGACCTCTAGGAAATGTCCTTAGGAAAAATCATTCATGGTTTTGGACTAGGGTCCCATGTTGCTTTTTCCAAATTGCCCAGTGATGTTGTAGAAGCACTGAACTGCTATAAAATGGCTCAGAATGAACAAATTGAAACAGAATCCCGACAAGATGGAGATACTGGTTGGGAAGACTGAGGTCTTGAAAGACATTGCACTTCCCACTTTTGGTGGTATCCAGCTGCCACTTGCTGATCCAGTTAAGAGCCAGTTTAGTGTAGTGGTTAAGTGTGTGGACTCTAATCTGGGAGAACCTGGTTTGATTCCCCACTCCTCCACTTGTACCTGCTGGATGACCTTGAGCAAGCTATAGTTCTGGCACAGCTGTTCTTGAAAAAGAGGAGTTTCTGTCAGAGCTCTCTCAGCCCCACCTACCTCACAAGTGCCTGTTGTGGGGAGGGGAAGGGAAAGGAGTTTGTAAGCCACTCTGAGACTCCTTTGGGTAGTGAAGGGCGGGGTATAAATCCAATCTCTTCTTCTTCCCTTAGGGATTATACTAGATTCAGCACTATTGTTAGAGAAGCAAGTAAAGGCAGCTGCAAAAATGCTTTCTTACATCTTCATTTGTCCCAGAAGATTTTCTCCTACCTTGACTTGACTGATCTGGCCACACGGATCCATACTATGATTACCTCAAGGCTAGGCTATTGTAATGCACTCTATGTAGGTCTGACCTTAAAGACAACTTGGAGACTCCAGCTGGTACAGAATGCTGCAGCCCAATTACTATCAGGTGCTAGGCAGAGCATGCAAGTCACACCCATTCTGCAGTCATGTCACTCATTACCAATCAGTTATCACATTCAGTTCAAGTTTTGGTTATCACCTACACAGCCTTTAATGGCCTTAGGTGCAACATACCTCACTTGCTATGTTCTACCATTACAGCTTTGATCATCTGAAAAAAGCCTTCTGAACATGCCTCCTTGCAAAGGGGTAAGATTAACAACTGCTTGTTCATGTGCATTCCTTATGATGGCTCCCACCTTGTGGAATGGACAGACTGAGGAGGTAAGGAAGGTGTCTTCTCTTCTATTATTCTACAGAATGTGCAAAACAGAAATGTTCAGAAGGCATTTGTATAAGAAGGATTAGAGATGTAGTAGAATGGAACAGATAAGGAGGGTACTTTTATAATGGAATAGGCTTGAAATCTACTTGTCATGACCCCCAAAGGACCATACTCAGGAAGATTCCTCAGAAGATTAACAAGATGTATCTATCATCTTGTTTTTATTGCATTGTCTTCTACAGTTGTAATTCCACTTTCTTCATTGTTTCTTGTATGCCTTGTTTTAGACAAGTTGCTGTTCAAACTCAAATTGCAGGGGAACTGTTGGTGCCTTTTCTTTCAATAACCCCCAGATCTCAAGTCAATTAGACCAAGGAGTCCAAGTCTATAAGCCCCTGAACAAGGTGCCCTCAGCCATCCTCCACTGTTACCTATGAAGAGGGGGAAGTGAAAAATCTAAAACCTGAGAATCTACCTCCGCATGGGAACACTATTGGAAGCTATTACTAAGCCTCACCAATTTAAAGCATGAAAATCTGAACCCACATAAAATGAGAGCATCTCAGTGGAAAATCCAAGAATACACACACACAACTGTTGGTGCCTGTTCTTTCAATAACCCCCAGATCTCAAGTCAATTAGACCAAGGAGTTCAAGTCTATAAACCCCTGAACAAGATGCCCTCAGCCATCCTCCACTGTAACCTATGAAGAGGGGTAAGTGAAAAATCTAAAACCTGAGAATCTACCTCCGCATGGGAACACTATTGGAAGCTATTACTAAGTCTCACCAATTTAAAGCATGAAAATCTGAACCCACATAAAATGAGAGCATCTCAATGGAAAATCCAAGAATACACACACACACACACACAACTGTTGGTGCCTGTTCTTTCAAAAACTCCCAGATCTCAAGTCAATTAGACCAAGGAGTCCAAGTCTATAAACCCCTGAACAAGATGCCCTCAGACATCCTCCACTGTTACCTATGAAGAGGGGGAAGTGAAAAATCTAAAACCTGAGAATCTACCTCCGCATGGGAACACTATTTGAAGCTATTACTAAGCCTCACCAATTTAAAGCATGAAAATCTGAACCCACATAAAATGAGAGCATCTCAATGGAAAATCCAAGAACACACACACGACCCCCCCCCAACCCTGACACAAACTGACTTCAGCAAAGTTTTTTTAAAAAAAAATAACAAAAAACACTTGCTGACAGAATCTTACTTAAAGCAGTCTGGCAAGCCATTAACAAGCCCTGGGACACAGAAACACAGGGTAGAAAGATAATAGGGGGGACAGTCCTAGGAGCCTGCAAACACCAGCTCCCATTATTCCTGGTTAATCCTGAATATTTCTGGAATTTTGGGGGACTCATTTTTCAATATCCTAAAAAATCCAGAATATATCTGGGAGACCTGCATATATCTTTCTGGATATATTTTCAACCTGGGAATATCTGAACACACATCCCTAGCCAGAAGTCATGTCAATGTATCAGTGATTCCTCTCTCACACACACACCCCATACTCATTTGAAGTAGGGAATGCGGGTGTAGAATAATAGAATCATAAAGTTGGAAGGGGTCATACAAGCCATGTAGTCCAACCCCCTGCTTAGTGCAGGATCAGCCTAGAGCATCCCTGACAAGTGTTTGTCCAGCTGCTGCTTAACAACTGCCAGTGAGAGGGAGCTCACCACCTCCCTAGGCAGCTTATTCCACTGTTGCACAACTCTTACTGTAAAAAAAGTTTTTCCTAATATCCAGCCTTCCCACCCTTAATTTAAACCCATTATTGCGACTCCTATCCTCTGCTGCCAACAGGAACAGCTCCCTGTCCTCCTTGAAGTGACAGCCCTTCAAATACTTAAAGAGAGCAATCATGTCCCCCTTCAACCTCCTCTTCTCCAGACTGAACACTCCCAAGTCCCTCAGCCTTTCCTCATAGGGCTTGGTCTCCAGGCCGCCTATCATCCTCATTGCTCCCCTCTGCATGTGCTCCATTCTGTCCACATCCTTTTTGAAGTGAGGCCTCCAGAACTGCACACAGGACTCTAGGTGTGGCCTGACTAATGCAGTGCACAGCGGGACTATGACATCTTGCAAACTGGATGTTATGCTTCTGTTGATACACCCCACAATCCATTCTCCCTTTTTTGAAAATTGGGATAACATTTGCCCTCTTCCAGTCTTTTGGCACATCTCCCATCCTCCAAGAGGTCTGGAAGATGATGGACAAAGGCTCTGCAAGCTCTCTAGAAAGTTCTTTGTGCACTCCTAGGTGCATACCTTCTGGCCCGGGGGGGGGGTGTCTTCATTCAGTGCAGCCAGATGTTTCTCAACTACCTCTCTGTCCATGTCAACCAGCAGCCCGGATGCCGTGCCTTGCTTACTGCCATATCTAGGTGAGCCTGTTCTCTTCATTGAAAAAAAAAACCTGAGGCAAAATAGGCATTAAGCCTTTCTGCTTTCTCTCTGTCTTCTGTCAAAGTTTCTCCATTTTCACCCAACAGTGGGCAAAACACCTCTTTTATCTCACATTTGCTCCTCACATTAATGAAGATGTTCTTGTTGTGGCGAGCCTCCCTGGCCTGCTTTAGCTTACTGTGAGCTTTGGCCTCTTTGATGGCTGACCGACAGTGCCTAGCCACTCTCAGATACTCTTATTTAGAGTTATGTCCTTGCCTCCATTTCTTGAACATTTCTTTTTTTCCCCTTAACACATCACGGAGTTCTCTATTCAGCCACATTGGTGTAGTGGTGTAGTGGTTAAGAGCATGGTGCAGTAGTTAAGTGTGCAGCCTCTAATCTGGGAGAGCTGGGCTTGATTCCCCACTCCTCCACTTGCAGCTGCTGGATGTCCTTGGGCAAGCCATAGTTCTGTCAGAGCTGTTCTCTCAAGGACAGTTCTGTCAGAGCTCTCTCAGTCCCACCTACCTCACAGGATGTCTGTTGTGGGGAGGGGAAGGGAAAGGAGTTTGTAAGCCACTCTGAGTGAAGGGCGGGGTATGAAACCAATCTCCTCCTCCTCTTCTTCTCCCTACCATGTTTCTTTCTTGTTGGAATAGCAATGGCTTGAGCTTGCAAGAGCTCTTGTTTTAGGGGAATCTACCCTTCACTTTCTCCTTTCCCTTCCAGCAGCCTTGCCCATGAAATTGATCTCATCATGCCTCTGACACCCCTATGTCTGATTGCATGGTTTTATAATTAGTAATCTGCCTTGAGTCTCAGCAAGAAAAGCAGGCTATAAATAAAGTAATTAAGTAAATCCTAAGCAGAGTTCAATAGACTTAGAAGGGTGTTAACTCTTCTTCGGATGGCACTGTGAATCACTTGCAATGAGCCCAGAAGACATGATAGATTTCCTTTATGATCTCAGGCAGGAAAAAAAGACATTGTTGACATTGTCAGAATGGGGGACAGATCCATTTGGAGGGGAAACTGGCCTGTGTGCCCCTTTCCTCCACATATGGGGATATCTTTAAGGGATTTTGGGGCAAGGACTCACAGGGGACAGGTCCAGCTCAAAGGCTGTCAGGGCAGTCTCACCCCAAGTCACAGGAAGAACCACACAGTGGCTTAGGCCCCTGTGGAGTCCCACATGCTTCTGTCCCATGGTACTTCCCCAGCAGACAAGCTGGGGGAAGGCAGTCTGCCACTGGCCAGCAGGTTGGCTTCTCAATGCCCATATCCATTGCCCCTATGCTGCTCCGAGGCTCTGTCAGCTGTAACCAATAAGGCCATGGCCATTTTCCTGCAGCATCATGTAAGCTGTCTTTCTTTCATGCCCGTTGCTGTGGGTTGCACCTCACCTCCTGCTCACCTAGACATGGAGCCCATAAGAGGATTTTGTCATTTCATGCAGTTTAAATAGGATTTTTAATTCCATGACAGAGCAAACTTATTTCCTGCCCATGTATGGCACAAGTAGCACTTTTGCCCCTTTTCAGAACAAGCCTCCATGTGCAGGAGCAAAATCAGGTACCTTGTTCAGTGTGGCCCATGGTGGGAAGGCTTTGTGAAGTGCAATTAAATAGTCTCCATATCCACTTAGTAGGTACTTGCCACTGTGCCAGATCTCCCTTTCTCCCTTTTATAGGAAGGTAATGAGGGATTAGTTGGTTAATCAGGGACAACGAGGATTGGGGGGGGCGGATGAGAACCAAGTAAAGCAGAAGAGTAAGGTTATTTAAATTAGACCTGGTTGCTGGTGAAGTCCTTATTATGGTCAGTTGGTAGCACAGGTCAAAGTATAAGGTACATTAGTGGACACACTATACTGAAGAATAAACAGAGGTTTACCAAATCTAATTGTTCAAAACCAACCTTCACGAGAGGATCTATGATGAGACTCCCTTGGGGCAGGGCAATATCACTGGACCTCAGTGCTGACCAGTACAGAGGGATTGTGATGAAGCCAGGGCCCTTTCAGTCTAGATTTTGGTATACATGCAATGAAACTTGATGTATAACAGTATTAGAGTGCTGTGGTTTGGGCCAGGGTGGGTTTGTCCCCAAGACTACCCATAGGGTAAATACTCATTGAAGAGGAGAAAGGAACAAGTTAAATAAATTGCTGTAGCAGATTAACCATTAATGCAGCCCTAACTTAACCCCTTTCTTGAGTTTAGAATCTTCATTCTAGGGTATACGAATATTCCTTTCCTCCCGTTAACCCTATTGGATTGAGATAGGCTTGCTACAAAATTCTGCTTTGCTGCAATCACAATGCCAGCGAACACTCTGTCATCACAAGAGGCAAAAATGGTTGGAATTGAAAGCATTTCGGGGAAAGCAGAATAGGATCCTATGCTCACTCAGAGATCATTCCTGGTCCAAATACTGTTGTAGCATTATACTTGCAAAGAACTGCAAAGAATGCTATACTTGCCAAGTTAAAACATTATTAGTGGACTTTAAAGAGATTGCTTTGAACAACTGCATACTATCCCCCCCTCCATTTCCTTGAAGTTTGTAAATTCAAAATGCTCTCATTCACCCATTGCCTTTGCTGCCCAAACAATTGTGATTCATTTTTTCTTTCCAGAGTTCCCAAAACAGAACAAATAAAAATGGCTGACAGTGTTCTACTACAACTCCCTTCTTTCAACATATCATTATGTTCACCTACATTATGTCTACCACCTGTGTAGAGGCTGAGTGAATTCCCAGGTATATGCACACATAATGGAAAAATGAGAAGCTAAGTCTAAGGGATGGAGAATGGAAAGCATCCAAATGATATCCCCCCTTTTTTCAATCACTTAGTCAACTACTGATTTAGCATGTTATCACAGGAATCATCTACTCCTTCCATCACAGACAACCAGAACAGCAACTGCTAAAACTGACCTGGATGGCTCAGACTAGCTTGATCTTTTCAGTACTCGAAAGCTAAGCAGGGTTGGCCCTGGCTAGTATTGAGTTGGGAAACCACCAAGGAATACTAGGGTCACTATGCAAAGGCAGGCAATGGCAAACTACCTCTGAAAATCTCTTGCCTTGAAAACCCTACTGGGTTGCCATAAGTCAGCTGCAACTTGATGAAAAAAAATAAATAAGTAAAAATAAAACAAAAGCAGCTCTACCCAGCATGGGAATATGTGGTGGGGAAGGTGTACCTCTGTCCTGCAGTTTTCAACTGCACTGCTGATGCAGTCTGATAAAAGCGGTGACTTTCAGCTGTGTCTCTTTTCTTATAAGAGGTGGCAGGTGCAGAATCTCCCACATCCCACTCGTTACTCATGAGAATGTGAGTTACAATGGGAAGATTCTCACCAATCACATCCATCTAGACTGTAAAAACAGAACAAGAGTCCAGGAGCACATTAAAGACCAGCAAAATCTGTGCCAGATTTCATGTTCCTGGGATCCAAGATCACTGCAGACGGGGACTGTAGCCATGAAATGAAAAGACACCTGCTCCTTGAGAGGAAACCTATGACAAACCTAGAGAGCATAATAAAAAGTAAAGATATCACCCCACCAACAAAAGTCCCTATGGTCAAAGCAATGGTATTCCCAGTAGTAATGTATGGCTGCGAGAGTTGGACCATAAGGAAGGCCGAGTACCGAAGAATAGATGCTTTCGAATTATGGTGCTGGAGAAGGCTCTTGAGAGTCCCTTGGACTACAAGCAGATTAAATCAGTCAGTCCTAAAGGAAATCAACCCTGACTGTTCCCTGGAAGGCCAGATGCTGAAGCTAAAATACTTTGGCCACCAAATGAGAAGGGAGCACTCACTGGAGAACTCCCTGATGCTGGGAAAGATTGAAGGTAAAAGAAGAAGGGGATGACAAAGGATGAGATGGTTATACAGTGTTATCAATGCAATGAACATGAAATTAAGCAGACTCTGGAAGACAGTGGAAGACAGGAGACCCTGGCATGATGTGGTCCATGGGGTCGCGAAGAGTCGGACTCGACTGTGCGACTGAACAACAACAAATGAGCTTTCATGAGTCACTGCTCAATTCTTCAGATACAACTAGAATGTGAGTCCATCTGTCCTTATAATTGGAGAGTAGAGTGATTTCAGATGCTGAATGATAATAACAGGCATGTTTGGAATAGGTGTGATATGCAGAGGTGTAGTAGGTGTGGAGAAATCAGCATTGATAATGAGACAGAAAAACTAGGTCTCAATTCAGTCCAGGAGGATGCATTGTGTTGAGCTTCATTATCAGTTGCAATACAGCAGGCGCTCTTTCTAATCTCTCTTTGAAATTCCTTTATAAGAGAACTGCTACTCTTGGGTCAGCAACTGAATGTCCTGGAAGGTTAAAATGTTTCCCCACTGGTTTTTGAATGTTGTGGTTTCTAATGTCAGGCTTATGGCCGTTTATTCTTTGTCATAGGGACTGGCTTGTTTGTCCAATGTAGAGTGTGGAAGGGCATTGCTGGCATGTGATTGAGCAGGAGAATGAACCTGTGATGGCATGGCTGATGTTGCTGGGTCCATTGATGGAGTTGCTAGGATCTATATGAGAACAAAGTTGGCATCTTGTTGCAGGCCTTGGTACCAGAGTTCATGTTACTGTTAAGTAGTTTATCATTGCGGGTGAGAAGTTGTTTTAGGTTAGCAGGCTGTCTGTAATCAAGAAAAGGTCGGGGGGGGCAGTGCCTGTGTGAAGGAAGTGTCACTACCCAACATGGGTGGTAGGTTGTTAATAATTCACTGAACTGGCTTGAGCTGTGAGCTGTAGGTGACCACCAGTGGTGTCCTGTTTGTAATTTTCTTTGGGCTTGTCCATGGGTATCATTCTGGCCTTTTCAATCATCTTTCTCACCATATTAGAAGGATCTTGTAGTTGCAAAAATGTCTGCTGTAGGTCCTTCAAGTGCGTATCTCTGTCTGAGGGGTTAGAGTAGATGTGACTATAGCAGAGGGCTGGGCTATACACAATGGATTCTTTAATGTGGTAGCTGGAGGCACACAGATATATTTGCCAACCTGTCAGTTTCCAGTATAATGTGGCACTTATGTGTCCCTCGTGTATCCACACTGTGGTTTATTTCTTGTGTAGAGTAATTTATAGTGGGCTTGATGGTGGGCTGCACACTGTGAAAAGCTTGGTGGAATCTCTCAAGGGCTTCTTTGCCATGGGTCCAAACAATGAAAATGTAATCAATGAAGCTCAAGTAAAGGAGAGGGTCCAATGGGTAGGAGTTTAGAAACCACTGCTAGATCTGCCATGAAAATGCTGGCATTCTGTGGAGCTATGTGGGTGTCCATGTCTGTGCCATTGATTTGAAGGCATAAGTTCTCACCAGACCTGAAGTAGTTGTGAGTGAGAACAAACATGCAAAGTCCAGTGGCAAGATCTGTTGTGGTGTTGTCAGGGATGATGTTTCTAATGGTTTGTAGTCCAACCTTATAGGGGATGTTTATTTATTTGTTTATTTATGTTTGGATTTATATCCCGCCCTACTCCGAAGGCTCAGGGCAGCTTACAGGGGCACTATGTGCCAAGATTATAACAATAAAACACATAATATAAAACAATAAATTACAATAAAATGCAGTAACAAGCTTACAATACAAGTTTACAAGTTCAACCAAGATGGGTAGATTTTAACCTCCATGGTAGCTTCTTGAAATCTTGGTGTACAGAGACTCAATATCCATGGTGGCTAGAATGCTGTTTTCTCAGAGATGGTTGATAGACCACAGTTTCTTGAGGATGTCATGGTCTCAGTATGGTCTCAGGATGGAGTCCATGTATCCTGATACTCCTACAGTGATGGTACCTATGCTTGAGACAATGGGACATTCAGGGTTGCCAGGTTTATGTATCTTTGGCAGGAGGTAGAAAGTGCCCAGTTGTGGTTCCTTCCTTCCTTCCTTCCTTCCTTCCTTCCTTCCTTCCTTCCTTCCTTCCTTCTCTCTCTCTCTCTCTCTTTCTCTCTCTCTCTTTCTCTCTCTCTGTGTGTTTTTCTACAGAAAAATAGGTTTTACAAGGATTCTTTAAAAAGGTGAAGGTAAAGCTCCCCTTGCTCAAAAGCCAGTCGAATCCGACTCTAGGGTTGCGGTGATCATCTCTGTTTCAAAGCCGAAGAGCCAGCGCTATCCGCGTCGGTTAATCATTTAAATCTGGCAGATCATACGTAGGCATCTCTGAAGATTGTAGTCAGATGTTTATGGAGCATATTCACACAATATTATGAAATGCAAATATTTCACACCTCCAGTGCATTTGCATAACAATATGCAAAGTTAGACTAGTCTACCAAACCATCAATTTGTTTCCTGTACACTGGACAAAATTTGACGGAAGAAACCTTCATTTATATATGCAATAGATTTCAGATTTAAATTACAAAACACTGTATTTTACTGTTTCCTTTTCATGAGGAACCTATTTTGTTGTAGTCAGCATATAGTTCCATTTTATTAGCTGTGCTTCTGATTCTCTTTTCAGTTCATCACAATTATAAATAGAAACACTATCCTTTAACAACATTGAAAAAGCCAGACCAATTAGTTATCCAGTAGCACTAATAAATGTAGTACTAAAATAGTAACAGGAAACACACTTTTCCTTCCTAAACTTCTGTCATTTTTTACAAGAAAATATTACTGATTTACAGCTGTATCCACTTATAGCAGTATCTGGCCCTACAAACGATCTAGCAGAAATATCAGCTTCTACCCACAGTAGTGATTACGTAATGATATGAGGCAGCCAAGTTTACTCTTTTTCAGCAAAAAGGGGACAACTTGGAAACAAAATGAAGAAGCAAATCTATTATTCCAATATGACAGCCATGCTGCCTGTGGGTGGTTTTGAGAAGTATGTTCTTTCAAAGCATCACTTCAACTAACAGTTCAGTTTTCGAATTCAAATAAGAGATTGACAAGAGTCTGTTAAGCAGAAAAGGATTACACAATAATGAAATTCTATGATCTCGCTTTTTTCTTACATGGTTCAAAAACACCTTCTGCAGAATCTAGAGGTCACTGGGTCACATTCTGATTCTATCACCTTGTAAGAACTGATTAGGTTCTTGGACTTCCAGATGTGTTTGGAGAACTATGTTTCTTATGTTAATAAAGTTAAATGTTTGGGTGATTCCTAGTGACAATGGAGCCTAAAGATAACATGTCTTCCATCAGGATTTTCATCATTCTAGAGAGTGAACAGAATACACAGTAAGCAGACTTACAGAAGGTCCCTATGACTTGGTTCAGAACATTTGCATAAAAAAGAGAAGAGCAAAATCAACTGACTTTTTGCATACTGTGATAGTATGGTGGTGACTGTCTTATATACAACTTAGCCTATGCAAATCCAAAAATAGTAACAGCTGTGGACAAAGGAACACAAATGTAATAAAGTCAGCAGTCAAATGCATACCAGATGTAATGAGTTTCTTGTGTATTAATTTCATAAAATGGTTTGTTCCAGTAAAATTGCTCTGAAAGCACTGTGCAACATAAACTTTTACAATTCCATTAAACCAATATAAATTATTACAAACAAACAAACCCACACTGAAATAACAAAACAAGAACCCAAGTACACTTATATTTAATAATGCCATTTTCCATCTGCTCAGCAGTTCTATGGTTTCTATGGTGTAGCTGCCTTTGATATAGTTTGTCACTATGTCACATAGCAGTTAGCAGAAACCAGTTTGCAAGTTTGCTTCAAACCATGGACTGGTAGAAATAAACCTTTGGCGTATTCTGATGAATTGGATTTTAAAACTAACAGAACAAGGATCTTCTTTTCGACAGATCCTGTGACCTCTGTAACCAATGGTGAAGAGTAGAGGACTCTCATGGACAAATGACAAATGGCATGGAAGGCGGTAGTGAAGATAGGGAATTGTGTAAAATTCCCTTCCCTTTCCTGTAATAATAGACAGCTTGTCTGATTCTTCTTCCTTCCCTAATTCCATTTTCCCTATGAGCCTCACCCAATTCTCTTTTGGACTATTCTTCTAGTAGGATATTTGCCCTGCTGCTTCTTATTTATTAATTTCATATATAAATGTATGCCGAGTGAAATCGACAATATTGTGTCTGACAAAATGGTCTCAAATCCACAAAAGCTTTTGAAAGAATAATATCAAGTTAATTTTAAAAGTGCCACTAGATTACAGAAAAAGATTACAGAAAATGTTGTTACCTTAATCCAAGTACATCTAAAGTTATCACTACTGTTAATGGCAATCATTAATGCTGTGAGTAATTTATGCTGTGAAACTATAGGGAAACAATAGGATGATTAAAAACTATGATAGATAAAGGTATTATTATTCTTCAGCAACATTTGTGCATTTATAGTGCTATGTTTAGTTGTCAGCTATTTCCCAGTTTTCTGGAACCAGTAATAGAGGTCTAAACAGAGCTTTTGGCTCTTTGCAAACTAAGGCCATGAAATATGGCTACTGAATCTATCCATTTTAGATTCCAATGTTTTTTTTTAAAAAATGTAAAGTTAATTGGTTAATTAGAGTTATTAGCCACTGTTAGAATTAGTTGCTACTTGGGAAAAATTCTAACACCGTGCTGAGTTGCTCTTGGCCCTTCATCTCAAAGTTCCCCTCCTATTATCTTTTTAAACTTGCCTTTTTAAACTTGCCTTTCTAACTTGGATTCAAGGTAGATCACACATAAAGAATCAATACAATTGACAGGATAGGATGTTCAATAAACAATACAATAGGATTAGGGCTGTAGAACAAATCAGAAATCTAAAAACAGAATTCAAGCAAAGCATAAGTCTGAACATGACACATTAAATGATGCAAAAATGACATAGCAGGATCTTAGTTTCAGCAAGCTACACACAACAGTATAGATCACAGTTCCTAATAATTTATCCAAGGAACTCTGTGGATTATTCAGTACAGTGCACTCTATTACTTGCACAGAAACCCCTCTTGAATATTCAACTTTGCTTAGTTTTCAGAAAGTCAGGAGAGTGGGAGCCTTTCTGACCTCCTCAGGCAGATCATTCCATTAAGTGGGGGCCACAATGGAGAAGGTACATGCATGGGCAGTTCTCAATTTTGCCCAGTTGCAGGTTGGCACCTGCAGATGATATAAATAAGCAGCATCAACCTGATTAATCTTAGAAGTCACCTTTGTCACTATCTAGTGGAACACAAACAGAAGGACACAAAAAAGGAAAGGGTAACATTCACTCTATTTGTGACCATATGGTAAGATGTCAACTAACAGGGTCAACTAATGTGGGTCATGTTGACAGCAGCTTACCCGTTGAAAATCAGATGTTATGATGGATTCTGCTAGCTAAGAGAAGATATGAAGAAAAGGACAAAAATGATACTTCTTGCAGACATAAAACAGTTAAAAGTGAATAATTTCATTGACTTGATTGGCTTTTGCCTCTAACATTCTAAACAGTTTGCTGTTCTGAGGTAAAATGTGTCCAATCTCCAGGTGAGGGCTGGAGATCACTCAGAATTATAACTGCTTTCCAGATGGCAGAGACCAGTTCTCCTGGAGAAAATGGTGGGCTCTGTATCCTTATATGCTGCTGAGGTGGCCCCAGTATGACAGCCAATGTGATGTAGCAGTCAGGGCTTCAGAGCATGGGAGAAGCTGCAGGTGTGTGGGGGGTGGAAAGCTGAAGAGTGAGGGGAAAATAAAGGTAGGTTGATGATTGGCTGGGAAGGAGACAGGGTTGCCAACTACAGGTGGGAAATTCCTGGAGATGTGGATGGAGCCTGGAGAGGGTGAGGTTTCAGGAGGCATGGGACCTCGGACAGGTACAAAGCCATAGACTCCACCTTCAAAACCAACCATTCCCTTCTGGGGAACCATCATTGCCCATCTCCAGGTGAGGGCTGGAGATCACTCAAAATTACAACTGTTCTTTAGATAGCAGAGATCCGTTCCTCTGGAGAAAATAGTGGACTCAGTGTCATTATACCCTGCTGAGGTCACCACAGCAAATTGACACTGAGTGTCCAAGGCCGGGGCACCCGCCCAGAGCCTCTTTCAAGAGATCGTTGTATTTATTTCTACAACGGGCCATTTTTCCTAGTAGCCTTATAAAAGATAAAGAAGCATGGCCAAAGATAGTATCAGGACCATGTGCCACAAACATTACTAATGATGCTGTAATGATGCTACTTTGTCAACAATCTTATTTTCAGTTAATTTCAAGAGAATTGGTTTGTTTATATATGAACGTGTATCATTTTGTTATTTAAAACTTAATAGCTTGCAACAGAATGTGTGAACTGATGCCAGTGAAAAGCACTGGGTTGGATCCAAAAATATATGAGTGTAAAGCAAAATGTACTTAGTGGAATTCCACCTGTGCAAGCAGTAGCAGAATGGCTACAGCAACATGTAGCACTTAAATATAATATTTAACAAAACAACAATTTGAATGTGGACCAATGGATTGTTCACCTTGTAATGTATGCTCTGTGATGACTCATCCATATACGACAGCAGGGTTGGCTTCTTCATGAGCCAAGATGAGGCACAGGGAAGCAGTATATTACATTATATGTGGTTCTTCCAGAACATTAGTGCACTTCCCCATCCACTTCCCCTGTCAAGCTTAGCATCTCTGGCAGGCAGCTGTTGGATGAGATGCTGCTGTTGAAAAACAAGCAGCACAGCATGCAACATATCTACCTTTCCTACTGCTGCTCAGTTATGCCCAATCAGGCAACAAAAGAGAAGCAGAAAGCAGAAAGAGGCCCATGATGTTCAAAACAAGTGATCGCTCAACAGCCACATGAGGAGCCAGATAGCAGAGAAGATGCTTGAACACACTTCCGTTCATAAAACCTCTGTGAATCACACAAGACACAGGCAGTTCCATGCCCAGTGCCCCATACTGTCATTTGTTTAACTAGTTAGTATATGTGACACAGACCTGGGCTGGGACCACAGCATGGGCAGAGAAGAGCTCCAAGCCTTCTCTCCCAAGTTTTCTTGACCCAAAGTGATCACGTGGGTCTGCAGTTTGCCTTGTTCATCAAACATACAAGTCCTGAACTTCCGGCGGTGCGGCGCTGTGCTACGGACGCGTCCCTGGGAGCTCCCAGGGAAGCCCGGCTTGTTTACGCTCTTTCGGAGCCCCCCCTCGTGGTTGGGGGTGGCTCCGCTTGGCTCTCCTGGAGGGAGGCCAAGGTATGAGGCTTGACCGCCCCCCCCCGTTTCCCTGGCAAGGACGGGGGGTGACCGGTTTTGCCTTGAAGCAGGAGCGTTATCAAGAACGGAGACATGGTTGCCCTGTCTCCGTCTAGCAGCGACCAGCCGCGCTTTTAATCTGTTGGGTGTTTTTTTTTTTTCCTTTTTTCTTTTTTTCCTTTCTACACGAAGTAAGGATTATTTTTTGCAGCACACAGAAGAGCACCTCCAACGCATAAGACTGTTAAAAGAACAGAATCTCAACTCCCTCCCCCGCAACTTCCCAATTGGATTGAGAACGGCGGCCGAGAACATTTTGGGGACTGAAGAAGGAATGACTTTGAGGGGGTAAGAGACAAATTTCTTAAAGGAATTGATGCCCCATATGTTATAACTAAGTTGACAAAAATATAAAAAACTGTGTTTTAAAGATAATAAAAGTGGAGCTAAGTACCGGGGGAAAATGGCGGCAACCCTCATATCCGAGGCTGTTAAAGCGGCAATTAAAGAGGAATTACAGTCAGAACGATTTAAAAGAACTTTAAAAGACGAACTGGACAAAAATTTACAGCAGCTATGGGACAAGCTATTTAGCAATCCGCAAAATCCCCCGGCAGAGAATAAGAACATCAAGTTAGAGGAAGAGCAGCAGGAATTGCAGCAGGAACCGCAGCATGATAAACAGCAACACCTGGCAATCAAAGAGGAAGAGGCAAAAGGAGCGGATTCTCTAAAAGATATTTTTCGAAGAGGGGAAAAAAATAGAAAAGGCAATAAAGAGGCGAGTCAAGGCATTTAAGAGAATTAAGAAACCATTAAGGAAGACCAGAGCAAAGAAAGCTGTAAGAAGGTGGGAGATTTTAAATATGCAAAAAAGGACTCAAATAAATGTGGAAGAGACTCAAATAAATGCGGAAGAGACATTTTGGGAACCTTGCCAAAGGAATACAAAAACCTAAGACATCACCAAGAAAGTGCAGTAAATGAAGCTAAGAAGGTACTAGAGTATAGTGCAGGGGAATGGAGAGCTATGGACAGACATAAAGTATTATCTAGCCTGCTAATTACAACAGGGTGGTCTGTTTTGGTTTAGAGCACCTTTGCGGAAAAGATTTCCAGCGATAGTACTAGAAAGCTATGTAAATAAATAACGTGATTATGCTCTGTAGATATTTCTAAAAGCTGGGAACTTTCAGAGGTAGATTTTTAGAGTTAGTAGTATATATGAAAGGTTATATGATTAAATAAAGGTGATTATGTTTTGAAGGTATGAACATGATGTTACGAGTTGATGAAAATTTGAGTCTCCTTTTTTTTTTAGGATGCTGAAAATATAATTTTGGTTTTTTGTGCTGCTAAAAAGCCGATTATTTATATAATATGAATCTTCTTTTCTTTTCTTTTCTCCTTTCTTTTGGACAAAGGTGGAATGACGAAACTATAGAATGAAATGTAAAGATAGTAAGTTAATAGAGTAAGGGGTAATATGAAGCTGATGAAGGAGTGTATATGTTTATTAGTTTCAAGATGTAACCTTATTATGTTTAGTATGTGTGGATAGAAGTGATCTGGGCGATTAGTTATAAGAGGAGAGGAAATTCAGGTTAAGAAACAATCAACTGTGATGTTAAGTACTGAAGAGAATGTATCTAATTTATGTTATTGATTTAATGTGCTATAGAGAGACAAGAGTTGTGGAGAGGTTGGGGTTGGGGTGGTGGTGGTATTTTTGTTTATTTGTTTGTTTGTGTATTGGTTCACTGTCCGTTTTGGTTGTTGTTAAAAAATCAATAAAAAATTATTATAAAAAACCAAACAAAAAAACAACAACATACAAGTCCTAAATTCCAGCTGCCGATCGGTGAACACTAAGTCAAGGATATTCTTTTGAAACTGAGGTATATGCTAAGGTTTAATTAAAGAAACATGAAATGTCTGAATATTATTTACAATATTGGACCAGAGGAAAATATTATTTCATGGTACTAATTATTTGTGTGTGTGTGTGTGTGTGTGTGCATGTGTATGCGTGTGCGCTTGCATGACTGGAAGTCCCACATTTTCTCATGGGTGACACCATAAAATAGACAAGGGAGAGGATGACTCTGAGTGGATAAACAGCAAGAATAAATTATCAAGCAGCCCTCCACCCTTCTCCAGTTTTGCATTCATGATTTTAGCTTCTTGTAGCTGCTTTTCATGAATTCCCCCCCACACAAACAAATAAACAAACAAAAATACTTAAATAAGAAGTGCCTTTATATATGATATGTCAGACCATGGTTCTGTTCATCTCAGCAATACCTGCTATCTATACTCTCTGGCAGAGATGGACTGGGGGGCAAAAATAGCATACTCATAAGGAAGTCACAGCTTTGCAATCTGAGCTCGGCTGGGGCTAGCATTACCAGTTACCTGCTTAGGGTAGAGATGTCTTGTCCCCAGCTCTTGTTGCCCACTGCCACTCGAGAAAATTAAAGTTAAAAAATGCTGTTAGCATGATGGTGTTACATCATTTCTGGGCAAAACCCATAGAGTTTCTGACAATTCCTAATGAGGTATGATGTCACATCTGGGTCTTCTGAAGTTGCCTCCCATGTCCCTGTCCTCCCCAACCCCTACTGGTTGCCAGAGAAGCCTGGAAAACACAGTGCAGGGGGGGGGAATCTGCATGAAAGGGAGTCTTGGGCAGCACTTTCCTTCTATGGCAGGGCCACATCTTCCATCCCATTCCCCTTGGCAGGCCTTTGTCTCTCTCCATGCATTCTGTTTCTTTCAGGTTTGCTGGCTGCTGTGACTGACGGTCCCTTTAGTCTGTATGGCATCTCATTAGGGGCAAAGGGTTAGGGGAGGCTGCCACCATCCCTCCATGACAGAGGCCCACCAGGAATTGCCCTAGTAAGATTAATAACCAGACTACCCTTGCTCTCCAGCAGAAGTCTTTGTCGGCTTTCATCAGAAATACCAGAGGTTCAACATGCAGAGCATATATCTACTGTGATCTATGGCCCTTTACTTCCAGGATCTATGTGGCTGAGTACTATGTTGCCTTCTCCTTTTAAACAATTCCTTTAAAATAAAAGTAACCTCAGTGACCTCAACTTTTAAATTCAAAAGCTTAAACACTAGTTGTTGGTAGACCATTATATTAAAAGACTTTCACTGACATTTTTTATTAACTGAAATAACTCCTTGCAGGTAAGCTAATATGATTGCAACTCTTCCTTGTAGTTACAAAAAAATAAGAGTCTCAAAAAGTTATATGCAATGTGGTTCCCTTTTAAAGTACGTACAAAATTTATCTTTTTTAACTCCCATAGTGTGTAAACAGAAGAAAATGGAAGGAACAGTTATCTCCTCTACTGTGTGGAAGACACATTAAACATCATAAAGGCTACTTATAAGAGAGGCTTAAATTAAAAGAAAAGCTAGAGAAGCTATATTTGGGCTCTTTGTTTTTAAGCATAATAAAATCAGTTCAACTAAGGCCCCGTTCACACGAGGGAATTTGGCCCAGAAGCAGGACAGTTTGGAGGCGGATCAAAGCAGCGCGATCACACCACAACATCTGGGAAGCGTTCTGCTTCCGCCTCCAAACTGTCCCAAACCCGGGAAGAACCGCCTCAAACTGAACCACCTACCTCGGTGGTTCAAACGGATGAGGCGCCTCTTCCCGGGGCGTCTGATCGCCGGCGCTCCCTTGCGCCGGCTCAAGCCCGGGCCGGAGCCGAACTGCGCATGCTCCGACATGCGCAGATCGGCCGGCTCCCGGTTAGAGCCGTCTTTTCTCTCCGGCGTTTGATCGCGCCGGGGAGAAAAGGCGGCTCGGCCGGGGGATCCGTGGGATCCCGCCGAGCCGGATCAACGTTGGCGCGGCTTTTAAAAGCCGCGCTTTAAAGGGCTTTTCCCCTGCCGTGTGGCAGGGGCCTAAGTAAACCATATTGGGAGGTGAAAAACAATATTTTAAAATGTGGTACATATTTAAGAATTAATGAGATGCCCAGGCAAAAAGTAGCATGCTGTTAAAGGTAAAGGTTCCCTTGCTTGAAAGCCAGTCGAATCCGACTCTAGGGTTGCGGTGCTCATCTCCGTTTCAAAGCCGAAGAGCCAGCGCTGTCCGAAGACGTTTCCGTGGTCATGTGGCCAGCATGACTAAACACCAAGGCGCACGGAACGCTGTTACCTTCCCACTGAAGTGGTACCTATTTATCTACTTGCAATTTCTTGCTTTCGAACTGCTAGGTTGGCAGGAGCTGGAACTAGAGACGGGAGCTCACTCCGTCATGCGGCACCCGGGTCTCGAACTGCTGAACTACCGACCCTCCACAGCCTGCAGTTCAGCGTCTTAACCACTTGAGCTACAGTGACAAACATTTATTTATATCTTGAATACTGGATAGTTGCAAAATTGGCAAAATTGATGCTCATATTTGTTTATGAATGAAAGCAGGAAATTGACAAATATATATAGTATATATAAAAAACTTTGAACACAACAACAACTCTACCTTCCAAGGTTCTCTCAACACCTGAAGGAGCTTTTCTTTCTCTCCTGTAGCTCACCACCACCACCTGACCTTTACTGGGAGGGTCAGGGCTTCCAACTTCCCTTCCTAGTTCTGAGGCCTTCCCTCTGTGTCCTGCTGCCCAGCACCTGGTCACCATGGGGACAGTTTACTGCCTTGCACACCCTTGGAAAAATAACCACTTGCCAACTACCTGCCTTCCCCCTGGTGCTCCTTTTAAAATAGCATGACCAAGACAGTGGAGGTCTATCTGGTACAGAGAACCACTAACAACATCAAAAGTTATAAAGTATTTATTTAAAAAATGTTAATAAGCATACTTTTAGCACAGCACCAGACTGAGCAAGACATCCAAAGGAAATTGGTAAAATGCAAATCCTATGTCCCTCTCTCTATACATGCCCTGTCAGATGTTAAAATAGGACAGGCTCCTTAAGCTTAGGATGTTACAAATCTCTACAGAGTAACCATTACCTTGAAGCGTGCTCCAACTCTTTAGGCGACCACATGGCCAATGGCTGTCTTCCCCATGGAGAGGTCTGTGTCCTCTCATGGACTCAGTACCCAAGGAACAGAGACTTCCTTCCTCCTGCAAGGAGTTTTTAATCATATCTTTTTCTCCACCCACTGACCCAGTCACACTAGGTCAAAGAGGCTTTTCCTGGTGTATAGAAATATTGCTTTCTAAATTCACATGCCTTCTCCTGTGGTGTCTTTCTGATGACATGCTGTGTCTTTATTTTCTGTTGCAAGTCAAATGGCCTGACCAGATGGCTGGAGCAACTTGATAGCCATGCCATATACTACATTCTTTCACACCTTTATGTCAAGAGCCAGACATGATGGCTCCTGGCTCTGGTCCACATGTGACATGCCGCGTACACAATGAAGAAGCTGGAGGGTGGATCACCTGACTGCAGGCAGGGCCTCCAAACTTCTAGCAAATTTCTACACACACCTGATGTGCAGCTATGACAACCAACAATTGGGCACACCCATGTCCACTCGTGATTGGCTGATGGCCACAGCTGATTATGACTGGGAATTGGGGTATAATTCTGTTGATCTCAATGGGAGTGCTCTCTTGCTCTCTTCTCTCCTCCTGCCATTGTCTGTTTATTGCATACTGGAATGCTGTCTTTTGGGAAACAAAGAGCTGCTTTGTGAAGTGGACCACATGCTTGTGCAAGATGGGATTTCTCTTCAAAATGCCTTGGTGCTATCTTGAACTATTGGATGTTCCTGAACTTGGTAACTATGAATCTTTAATGTGTAGTTAGGGCAAATAGCCATATAATTTGTTATTTTGTAACCTCTAGTAGTCTGTTTGCTATGCTTTGTACTGAATAAAGATCATTCTTATTTGTAATTGTGTCCCATTTGTAACTGAACTCCAAGGCTAAATCATGTGTCTAACGCTGACCACTTAAGCTACCTTTGTAAGAGTAAACAGTGTGCATCTCTGGTTAGAGTTGCTAATGTGTTAAATTGATTGGCTGATGGCCACAGCTGATTATGACTGGGAATTGGGGTATAATTCTGTTGATCTCAATGGGAGTGCTCTCTTGCTCTCTTCTCTCCTCCTGCCATTGTCTGTTTATTGCATACTGGAATGCTGTCTTTTGGGAAACAAAGAGCTGCTTTGTGAAGTGGACCACATGCTTGTGCAAGATGGGATTTCTCTTCAAAATGCCTTGGTGCTATCTTGAACTATTGGATGTTCCTGAACTTGGTAACTATGAATCTTTAATGTGTAGTTAGGGCAAATAGCCATATAATTTGTTATTTTGTAACCTCTAGTAGTCTGTTTGCTATGCTTTGTACTGAATAAAGATCATTCTTATTTGTAATTGTGTCCCATTTGTAACTGAACTCCAAGGCTAAATCATGTGTCTAACGCTGACCACTTAAGCTACCTTTGTAAGAGTAAACAGTGTGCATCTCTGGTTAGAGTTGCTAATGTGTTAAATCCCAGATGCCAACTGAGAGTTTGAATCTCTAATCTCAGGTTGGGGAGACTACTTGTGGAGATTCTGGTGGCAAAATTGTTGTGAAGACCAGAGAGAGTCTAGACTGTCTCGTGGTTGTTGTTTAATGTGCTGAAAGTGCAGGGTTCCCTCGCATTCCTGGACTGAGTGGGTTAATCCTGTACACCTGGCAGTCTCCAGGAATCTCCTTCCTGAAAACTCTCTAGCATTTAACATCTCCAACTCTCTGTTTCCTGCTTGGGAAAATGGGCGAGTTTGACACACCCATTATTTCTCCTCTGCTGGATTTATTTAGCATTTGTATGAGGGTAAACTGGAAAGCAATCGTACTGACCCCCCCCCCCCAGCTGGTTCTCTGCCTGGGGGGGGGACTTTTAAAATGTGTGGGGGAGGTTTTGCCCAGCTCAAACCTCCCAAGAAAAATGAATTTCTTTACAAAATCCAGAAAATGAGGGCAAGTTCAGCTAGGGGATATTTTTCTACACCTGAGACAGCCCACAGGTTTGCAAAAAAAAATCTGAAAACTTGTTTTAAAGATGAAACATTTAAAATCCTTTTAAAAATAAAGAAATGCAAGATCTCATGATCTTCGATCCACTGCTGTGGAAAAGAAAGAAAGCTTGTGGGGCACAGCAAAGATGTCTCAGTCCTAGGAAGCAGGAGTGGATACTGGATGGATACTGGATGGTGGATATACTTCTGAGTAGCAGTGTGTGTGAACAAGACCTTGGGGGTGCAGGTGGAGTGAAAGTTAAATATAAGCAGCCAGTGTAATGCAGTGACCAAAAAAAGGCTATTGCAATCTTGAGGTGCATCAATAGAGGCATAACATTCAAATTGCAAGATGTCATAGTCCTGCTGTACACACATTGGTCAGGCCGCACGTGAAGTATTGTGTGCAGTTCTGGAGGCCTCGCTTCAAAAAGGATGTGGACAGAATGGAGCAGATGCAGAGGAGAGCGAGAAGGATGATAGGGGGCCTGAGGACAAAGCCCTATGAGGAAAGGCTGAGGGACTTGGGAATGTTTAGTCTGGAGAAGAGGAGGTTGAGGGCAGACATGATTGCTCTCTTTAAGTATTTGAAGGGCTGTCACTTCAAGGAGGGCAGGGAGCTGTTCCTGTTGGCAGCAGAGGATAGGACTCGCAATAATGGGTTTAAATTGAGGTTGGGAAGGTACCAGCTGGATATTAGGAAAAACTTTTTTTAACAGTAGGAGTTGTGCAGCAGTGGAATCAGCTGCCTTGGGAGGTGGTGAGCTCCCCCTCACTGGGAGTCTTTAAGCAGTGGATGGACAAACACTTGTCAAGGATGCTCTAGGCTTATCCTGTATTGAGCAGGGGGTTGGACTAAATGGCCAGTATGGCCCCTTCCAACTCTGTGACTCTATGATTATTTCTGAATGTTAAAAGTTACTAAGGCAAGATTTCAGCAAGAATTTTCTTGCAAGTATGGTTTAAAACTGATCTCCTCTATCAATCTCCATATAAAGCCTAATTAAATGTCTTAACTTTCTTCCCTGTTGCATACCAATACATTCAACTTTAGTTCAATCAGGTACAAAATTGTGAAAAATATATAAGATCAAAACACTAAAATAAATTAGTCGTACTAGACACAAGTAGCACAAACATGCATGATAGAAGAAATATTATTCTTCAGTAAACATTGCTATTCCTACCAAATTCCTAGCAGCCAAACTAAAAATAGAGCTAGATTATTTACCCAGAGTTCTATTTCAAGTTTAACAGGCAGGGAGGTAGAAAGGAGGGGGAAACCAGTGTAATGCACACATACTTAATTACTGATAAGGAATGACATTTGCAATCAATATTCAGTTTAATGGCTGGATGAACAACATCTTTTATACTATGGATTGAAACAATCAACATGAATAATTAGCACATGTACACAATAATAAAAATAAAACACAACATGAACTCCAGATTATATTTCATTATATAACAGTGGTGTTAATTATCAATCACAAGTTGGAAAGTAGTTAGGTTTCTGTTGTGGAGGGTCCCTGTAAGAGAGCCCAAGTTCACATGATGTGTATTTGACTTTAAAAAAAAAAAACAACTGTGGGGGGCACAGTATGGGCTTGGGTTGTGGAAGTGAGGAAGAGGAAGGGGTTAACTCTCTCCCTGAATCATTTCAGCGACTGAAATGGTACCCCTGGCTTTTTTTAGGCCCAGTGTAAAAAATGGCACACATGAGTATGTGCCTTTTTACCCAGTAGAAGCTAAAGGCAGCTGAGGGAGAACACCAGGGAGTTTCAATTAGGGAAAGCACCAGAGAGAATCAGGGAGCACCAGAAAAACAGCCTCCATTCACATCATGTTTCCCATCTTGCAAATGCATTATGAGGCTAATCAGTATGTTGGGGATCTGATTATCACTGTAGTTCAGCCCTTACTTTCTGTTGCTCTATCTGCTTTCTTTCACCTTTCTCTTTTTTTAATCTATGGTTTCTCCACCTTTTCCTCCTCCTACCTCTTTGGCTACTTCTTCTCCCACTGTCACCAATTGACTTCCTCTGCCCTTTCCCAAAATTGCTGCCTTATTACAATTTACTAAATGAGAACATAAAGAACCTGAGATTATTTGCATAAGGACAAGATGCTAACTTATATTTACAATGCCACAAAGTGTTCATTAAACCAAATTGTGGAAAAGCCACCTATCTTCGCTCTCTTTTACTAAACTACTGCTATGTCGGTATATCCTATGCTTCATTACATCTTTACCAATGTGGGATGTACTTGCACATTAGAGTATTTCTCTCTTGAATGAATCTACCTAATGGACTGATTCTCACTATTAAACTCTGTTCACATTTTATGTTTTAGTCTTTCGTCCAACCAATACTAGAGCTATATAGCTCAGATTTCCCATAAACTGGCATGGGCATAAACTATCCAACAGGGCAAAGAACAGGATCAAGGACAAAGGTTACTGAAACAACAGGAGAGCTGTCAGCAATTACCTAGCTACAGTTAGGTAGTCAGACACAATAAATTGCACCGGCTGCTGGGTTTTTATATGTAGTTAATTCAGCTGCATTATTTAGGGCAGGGGTCCCCAACCTTTTTGAGCCTGTGGGCACACCTGGAATTCTGATATGGAAGCAGCAACAAAATGGCTGCCACAGGAGGCAGAGCCAGCCACAAAATGATTGCTACGGCTTAACTTCAGTAACACAGTGTGCTATGGTGTCAGCTGCTGCCAAAGCTACACTTAAAAATAATCTGCATAGTCAATCAAATCTCCTTGATGGGCAAAAGCCTTACCTAACCCTATCAATTTCATAAAACCACTTCACGGGTGCGAGAAAGGATGTTGACAGGCACCATGGCACCCACGGGTACCACACTGGGGGACCCCTGGTTTAGGGTGAACCAGGAAAGCCCTGATCCTTTGATTGATATCAGAGACATTACAATATTTGCTTATTTATAAAATGGTTTCACAAGAGGCCAGAACTCTTAACTACAACTGCAGAACTCTTAACTACAACCGAAATCAACAGCTCTGCTTCTCCATTTTCTATTCTCTGCTGTTGTCCTTGGAAATGCTTCCCTCCATTCCCTATGCATTTAGTTCCTACCATCATTACAGGCAGAGGTCATTTCGGGGGGGAACGCGGGGGAATGCAGTTCCCCCGGGTGAGGTGCAGGGGGCGGGGCACATGATGGAGCCCCACCCCCTGCTTCTGGCCGCCCCGCTTCCAGCCCTCATTCAGCGAGGAGGAGAAGAGGGAGGGTAAGTTGCTTCCTCCCCCCCTCTCCCCACCCCTGCCTGCCTGGAGCCAGGGAGGGCCTTGGCAGGGCTTCCTCGCACTCCCGCTGGCCTTGCAGGTCCACCGCCGGGCCCCTGATGTCAGGGGGTGTGGCATATGCTAATGAGTTATGCTAATGAGTTCCCCTAGCTCTTTTTCTACGAAATGACCCCTGATTACAGAAGCCCTGTATTTTTGATTCCAAAGGGAAGCAACCATGGAGCCATCCATCACTTTTCCTCTGCCCTGTGTTTTTTTTTTGTTTGTTTGTTTGTTCTTAGGAGAAGTGGAAAAAAGCTAAATGGGAGCAAGGAGTATGGGGGAAAGACAACAGGGAAAGGATGGTGGATGAGATTTGTTTATTCAGTACTAAACCAAAAAAATTCAAGCAAAATCAAGAAAGTTGAAATACATTCAAAATAGCAATAGGGGAATCAGTTCCATACACTTTGGCTCTTTCTCTGGTCGTATAGTTAAGAGAATAGTTATGGTCATTTTAATTAAAATGAAAGTTTAAAAACTAGTAACATGATCAGCATAGTTGTCAATACCAAAAATTAACACTAACTTGAAGGTCCTACTGTTCTTTATCTTCAGTAATTAGACAAAAATCAGAAGAGGCGCTGGACTGATTTTCAAAGGTATAAAAGGAAACTGAGCTTTCAGCAATTATTCTGAAATACAGTCTTTTCTGTTTTATACTTATTGCACTTTGTGCATTTTTATATCAAATGGGAACAGGCATGAAGCGTAAACTTGATCAAAGGGCATTTCTGATTATGTGTCTGACAGATTTTAAAATGGTTTTATAGAAGCTGACATTAGAGGAAAGCTTAGCATCCATGCTTCACAAAACTGTATTATTTATAGCTTTGTTATAACCCATTCTTTTGTGGGGAGAAAAGGGTAAACTTTAGACAAATTTCTTTCTTTTCTCTCCAGAGTAAAGCATCAGTTCATCTGTGTTTTCACCTTGGGGGTGCTTCTAGTTTTATTATCTGTATCTACTTGGGGATTTAGAAATAATCCTGCCTTAGAAAACAGATAAAGATTCCATTTTCTGCTACTTAAGCTAAATTTTAAAATACGTTTCTGCAAGCTATATATTATTTCAGAAGCTAAATCTTTTAACTGCACAAATATAAACACATAATATCATGCTTTTTATATGCTTTCCTACCTACTGAAGAGGTAGAATAAAATATGTTAATGTGCAAAAGTAAATTACATGTTTAGACAATATCAAATAAAATGGAAAAAAAATAAGTAATTGCCTGCTGAAAAGAAGAAAAAGCTCAGCAAAATCCCACATTTGCTGTCTGTGATCTAATTAAGGGAGAATGCTAGACAGAAAAAAGAATTCTAGTGGTAAAATGATTTGCAGAGTCAGACAAAATACAACTACAAAGGATGCAGTATCTCCCCAAGCGTTTAATCCGTAACTACAAATTAACATGATCTCTTCACTGTTTCACACTACACACAGAAACAAAGAGAGGAACTCTTCCTCCATGGTTCTAGCTATTATACAAAGAATACAGGGAAAAATCACTACAGGGAATATTCATGGTTGGGAGAGCCATGAATATTCCCTGTAGTGATATTTTCCCCCTACTTGCATAGACTAAATATGAATCTTGCTACACAGAATGAACCTATTTCCCAGTCTGCACAAGACCACTTAGATGATATCTTGAAGGCACAGGGATCCTCTCTGGTTTGTACCTGGGAATAAATGCCTCCCATTTTCTCTTAGAACATGTAGCTTCTAATGTTTCTCTTATATATAGTATTTATGAAGAGTAACATGCTTCATCAACTTCACTTCTTTTGGACACACACTGCCACTGTGATATCTGTCTAGCTCACTTCTAGAATTGACTAGTATAAAACATTTTTAAAGACTGCTTTTGAAGAGTATTCAAGACCTTCAGCTGGCTGAGAATATGAGAGCCAGGTTATTAACTGAAACTGCCTATAGAGAGAAGACTTAAGTTCCCCTTAATGAAATACACTGGCTTTCAGTCAATTTTTAGACAAAACTTGGTCTTCTTATCATTATAGCTGAACACAAGTCCTTCTGGAAATGTCCATCTGTATGAAATTGAGTTATTATGAAAGGAAGAAAGTTAAGTCTTTATATTGTCGTCTTCGCTTCCACACCTGAAATGGAATATCCTTTAAATTTTTCACTTCTTCATCTTTTACTTTCAAGGTTTTCCCAGATGTAGCTTTCAAAACAGCTTCTCTAGTAGATCGCTTGGAGAATTTCACAAATACTTCACCAGGTAGCTTAATTTTCTTGATGAAATCTGAGTAAGTCCGATAAGTCAGATCCATATCATTTTGTACCACATCTTTTTTAAGTTCTGTCATTGGTGCTAATGCTTCACTTAATAGTTCTTTTAAATTTTCTCCTTTTTGTTCTGGAATGCCTTGAATGCACAAGACATACATTGATCTTTCCATTTGGAGCTGCAACAGTTGATCTTTATCTGAGATTCTCTCTTTTTCTCCACTTCTTCCAGTTTCTGTTTAATATCTTTTGTTTTTGTCTCAACTTTCTTAATGGCTTTCTCAGTATCATCTGCTCTTTTATCCATTTGTGTCAATTGCTTTTGGACTCCATCCAGCTTGCTGTTGATATTTGACATCTGCTCCAGCAGAGGGTGCAATGCCAGTGCCAGCATATTAGGAAAGTCAGCAGTTGCTTCCTGTGTCTAGGAAGGAGTCATGGGTCGATTATTTTTTGTGAGAGGCATATTTTCTGGCACCATTCTTCTCCCTCTACCAGACATGGTTTACACAAGAAGAAAGTTTTTAAAGTTAAAATGAAAGTTCTCAGATTTGAAAATGCTTTGGACTATTTTGCACCTTTCGGTCTCGTTTGCTGTCTCTCACAATCAGTTTCACTTTTTTCCTCCCACTTTATCATTCAGGAACCGCTTAATTTCATGGGGGGGAATCTCCAACTCCTCCCCCACCTGCCGCTTATCTCATGAATTGCTGCTGTTCACCTTAAAGGCTCAGCTGGCTTGTAGAGGGGATCGGTTAACTCACAGCTTTATTGCCTTTAAGTTATTGTAGGAGCTTATTCATGCTGGATCACTTGTCCGCTTCCTCCAGTAGCCAGCGCTAGTCGCCATAATGGCTTCATGGTGGCATGACCTCTTGGAGTAAGGAGAGCCCCAATTCCTTGGCCGTTGACTTGGAAGGGGCTCTCCTCGGCACTCCAGGCCAGGAGTCCCCTACAAGGACTCCAGGGGGACCCAGACCTGTCCAAGACCTCTCCTGTCTGCTATGCCTCAGTGCGTCCCCATCAGAGCTCGATGGGACACGTCTGACCCTTGAGTCACCAAAACCGGAACTCTACTTTCTATTTTTTTTTAAGGGCCCTCATATCATGGTCTTATGAGGTCTGGGCATGTTCATTGGTTTCCTCAGAATGTTGAGAACAGTTGAGATTCTGCTAAGTGGGACAAAAAGAAAGACAGTGGAGAATGAGGAAATCGGCTTGTTCAAATCAAAAGAGTTTGCTAATATGTACTGGAAGTGGAGATTAAATAAGCCAGTGATCCTCAAACTTGTTTAAGTGGGACTCACTTCTAAACTTACTCTATTTTCTGGGGTCTACTTGCAAAGTGATGCCATGTTTATTTATTCCTTTTCAAGATAAATGCAAGAGTCTCACTCAGTTGACACTGAAGAAGTTTCTGTTTTTTAATATGTATGTTTCTGTGTATCTCCAATTCTCTCTCATCCAAGAATTCTTCAGGAGCCCAGATTGTGTTTGATTATTGCTAAATCCTTGTTTACCAGGACATGACACTCATCATTATTTTTGGGAATTAGTAAACACATAATTTTGTCCTTGTAGTTCTGATTTGCCCTGCATGATTACAACTGGCCTAGGTTTAACTTCTTGGCACCTTACACGGGCAATTAACTACTCAATTAATTTTTATAATTTTGGGACAGAAAGGAAAAAAAATACATATGGTACATAGATGTTTTCAAAGCAAGAAGAAAAAAAATAAAATGTATATCTTTTGTAGGCAATGACATATGACAATCCTCCCCCAATACAAACCGATATGAAAACAAAATTTCTGAGAATGTCTCATTGAATAAAATAGGATTTCTTGCAAAACAGGCCCTTCCCCCTCCCCAGAGAAAATAGCCATACACCAGTATGTCAGATAACATGATCTTCAGGTAGCTTAAAATTTTTAAACCCTAACATTTCTTTAAGAATTAAGCCCTGGACTCTTAGATTATATACAGAATTCTCTTTCCATATGACACAGAGAGAAATCATAAATAAGAACTAAGAAGAAATGAAAAAATAGGGGTTGGAGTGGAATAGTATGCTTCTGGTCCACTTTTCACACTTCAGATAAATCACTGATTAGTTGAACAGAAAATAATTTACAGCTTGGTGGGGTGACCATCAGAGAGACAGCCATCTGCACAAAATCACCCACTGCCTTACCATGAAGATCTCCAAAGAGAATTTTAAGTGTGATCTGCTGCTGTTCACCAGACAAGTTCTAAGTTTTTTTTGTTCCCTGAGTGGTGTCCTATTAGTTCAAACATGGTGCTTTGTACTATTGCACAACACAAGGGGAGCTTGTGCCTCTAGTCTGTGTAGTGTTTGTGGGTTTCAAAACCAGAGACCAGAAGAACGAGTAGTAGTTCAAAAAGTTTTATAAGTAAGGAGCAATTCCAACAGGTTTATGCAAGCACTTTCAACTAACTGAACTGCCTACATAAACATGTGACCTTAGGGATGGTCTTCAAATTAATACACTAAACTAATATAAGGGAATGGTTTAAAACCAAAAGTTCTATGACATTTTCCTTTTTAAAAATAATTAACAACAGTATAACAATTATTGGAATGGAAACAATTCAAACATATTTAGAATTCTGATTAACATGTCTCAATAAGTCACTTCAGTGGTGGTTCAGCAACTATATCTAATGGGACTTTCTGGGGTTTTTTTAAAGTAGGTTTTTATTAGGTTTTCAAAAAAAGAAAGAAAGAAAGTGAGAGTAATACATTTTTTTTAAAAAAAGGTCCATTCCAATATCTCCTACATAACATCGTGCTTGCTTACAAATTTCTTTTTTCAGCTTATTTCAAATGTCTGGCAACATTCTATATTATCATAATACTTCCTCTTCTACAATCATATACCCAAAATAGCCAGCAATTTTTACTAATAATATTCTTATTCTACAATAACATATAAAGTCTTACAAACTATATAGTTAACTATATATGTATCTATGCTATATTGCTACCTATATTATATTTTCTTACTATTACATATAAATTTGTCCATACAGTGCTATTCTTAACCAGTCTTTATAGCTAGGAAAAAAAGAACGAGAAAAAGAAAGAAACACCATTTCATGGCCAGAAATTCTCACCAAATCCATACAATAGCAATTCATGTTATTAATAATAAAATTTAAATCACATTACTAAAAATCTTTTATCTTATTTGTGTTTTACTATTATTAGATCAGAGTTAGTTACCACTAATTAAACACTCATTACTCATAATATTTACTTATAATCATCTTTAGAATCTTCTTTCATAATGTTACATCCCATATTGCTAACAAATAAAAATCTATTACCCACAGTCCCATTGCTATGTACCTTTCATCTTTATGGTATTTTACTGTACTGATTTTATCTGTATATCTAATACTGAACTGGCCCCGTCTGTGCGGATATCTAAATCCGCGCTCTGGGGCCACTTGGGGGGCAGGGAGAGGTTTGTGCACACGTGGGGCAGTCCCCACGTGTGCACAAAAATGCTAAATGTTGGAAAAAATTTCGGGGGGATGTTTAAATCCCCCCGAAAGTGCCAGAGAGTTCCATGCGCATGCGCACGGAATGCTCTGCGAATGCCGCCGCCGCTGCCGTTTAGAATTTGAGCGGCGAGCGGCAAGCAGGGGGGGGCAGAGCGGCGAGGGCAGACCGGTGAGCGGCAACTCCGGGTGTGTGGGGGGAAACAGCGACGGCCGAGCACCCCCTCCCTCCCAAGCCAATAAGAACGCAGAGAAGCGGAGGTTACCGAGTTCGCACCATACCTTCTATGAATTCCTGACCATCTTTGAGGGATTTGGGGGGTACCCAAATCTCTCCGAGGGCTCCCGGAGAGAGTCCAGAGCATGGTGTTTGTTGAGGAACTTTGAAGTCGAACGGCGGTTCAATTCAGCTCCAAGACCCTGCTGACGCAGACGACCAGGACAAGACGCTCCCAACCCTAGGGTTTGGAGCACAAGCAGTGACCAGTGGGCTGGAAAGAACTCCCGCAGAGATGTTGAAGGATGGACAGACTTAAAATGTAAAGGATAAAGAATATTAAGGTACCAAGAACTATAAGCCCCAAAAGGACGTGGAGACGCCAGGGTGAGACTTTGCCAAGCTTGAGTCATCGAGCACCAAGCAAAGGGAAATTCTGGAGGAAGGCAGAGCACTGACCTCAAAGCCGGCTTGGAAAAGAGCTCGGAGCTCGGAACTTAAAAGAGAGACAGCATCGAAGGGCAAAATATTAAGGAGAAACGCTATAATTTTGTCTTTGATTTATACAGTGGACTCAGTGGACTTAAGTAAACGGAAGTAGACTCTTTACTGATTGGGATCGGTAAGCGATTGGTAGAGTCTAGAAGAGAAGGAGGAGAAGCAGGTTTCTCTCAATACAAGCAAACAGTGATACAGACATTGTACAGCAATACAGAAGAGGACTGAAGAAGAGGACTGAGAAAGAAACAAGACGAAAGAGGGGGAAAGCTAAGAAAAGTCAAAATAAGTAGAGGGGATTTGTATAGAGTGTCTTATAAGTAGAACAAGAAAAGTTAAGAGTGTACTTTGGTTGATATGTCAGATTGAGAAGGGGATATAATTAAAGACGTGTGAGAGGTGAAAGTAGTGAATCTGGTGTGTGGCTGAATGTGGTGTGGGCTGATTGGTGAGTGGGTGGTGAGAGGTGGGTATGAAGTGAGGATGTGATGAATGAGGACTGAATGAATAACAGGGTTGGGAGGAAAAGAATCTAGGGTTAAACTGAGTAAATCTTATTGTGGTACCATATGATTATTAGTTATAGTTAATGAATTGATGCAGAGACTTGGATGCTATATCTTCATTGTTAATTAATTATTTAATTGATTATTTTGTACAATAGTTGATCAGTGGAGGTGAACAAAATAGTTGATTAGGGATCAGTGGAGGTTAATGAAATTTATAACTGTGGTGATTGGTCCTAATTGTTAAGTAGAAATTATTAAGTAGAAAATCAAATGTGGTGATTGGGGTTAATTAGTAAGTAGAAAATTAAAATAGAATACAGTAACGGCCTCGCATCGGAGGGGGGGGAACAGCGAGGCCTCCTCCGCCTGCTCTGCATGGAGCTCCCCCGCTTCTCCTCCCCCGCGATTTTTGTGGGTCCCCTTTCTTGTATTTTATATTACTGTAAATCAATTAACTCAGTGGACATAGATCAGTGTAAGTTCCACCCAGTTACAGTCATTACTTATAAAATTTACTTATAGTATTTAACCTTTCTCTGCTTTCTCTGTACATTTCTTTTTAACACTATCATGACTTTTATGCCTTTTCCCTTTAAAGGTGGAATCATTTCCCCCCTCTCTATAATTAATTAAGGAAGGAAATAAAAAAACCTGTTAATTCTGTTTTGTCTTCTGGAAAGGTTACATTCTCCTTAGCCATCTCTGGAGACTGAAGATTTGAAAGACTTTCCATTGTATTATTTGGTTGGTCTATACAGAGCCTTATCTCTCTATTTGAGACAGCCAATTCCTCCAGGAAAGCATCTTGTCTGGGATCCTTTTTTTTAAATGATGACTGTTGATGTTGAGTATCTTCCTGTTCTGAGGCTTCTGGTGAGTTGTTCTGATCCTCGTCGTAGCTTCCCAAGATTTTTTCAAATGTTTGCTGGAGAGTTTCTGTTAACATTTTTATCAGTTGCTCTTTAAGTATTACCAGAAATCTTGCAGTGGTTGTGTAGAGTCACAATTCCCCGACATATCCAACTCTTTGGGTGTAGTTAAAAGAGCCATCACATTTTGTTAGAATTTAAGATCAAGTCTGGAAAATCCACAGTCTTATAGTCTATAGTTTCAGTAGGATTTACTCATTAACCAAGCATAGATTCAGTAGCCCTTTTAATTCCACAAGTCCTTTTTCATAAAGCAAATAGTCTTTTCCCTGTTAAGAATGACCAACAAGTCTTAAGTCACACACGCTGCAGTAGAAATAATTCTGCTTTCAGGCTTTGGTGAAAACTTTAGCCCCTAAGGGTATTTTAAATGCCTTAAATTCCCAGTCTCTTTGCAGCCGCTGGAGAGAGGAAAGAGAGGTGAGAAATTCCACTCCTCATTTCCTTAACTTCTTGGGAAGATTTAGAGGGGCGTATTTGAAGGTTTGGAAAGCTTAAAAGTTGCGAAGGTGAGTACTCACTTATCAATCTGTTCATCACATATGTTATGGTGAGGTTCAAAGCTCTCTTCTAAGGGGTGTTTCACAACTTGGCCGGCATGACTAATCATGTCTGCGCAACTCAATGCTTCGGCTTTCGGATGATCCCAAGCCTCAACCCACTTGTCACAGCTCTTGGGGGGGGGGGGCTCAGATCAAGTCCTCTACAACCGGCTCTTCCTCCAGAAGTGTCGGTGGGATATCGGGAGGTCCCAATTATCCCCTAAAAAGCATCGAGGTGGGGCTGTGGCGCAGCAAGCTAATGGAACTTTCTGTTGATGGTCATGCATCTGATGTTCATCTGTAGCATCTGTCAGTCAACTGCCACCATAATTACTGCCTTCTGATGCCTCTGGAGTGTGGGTGGATCTACTGGAGTGTGGGTGGACCCTACTAACCTCTGACATTTCTGAAGAACTCCAGGAGACTGGTCTCATCTCACAGCAATTATGACACAATAAGTTATCATTAGCAGTTTGGATCACGTAAGATCTGAGATATGGTTGGTCCATAAGTGTCCCTCTTTGATTTCATGTGTATGTTGAAGAATTTCTAATGCAAACTATTTAGGGTGCCACGCTGCCCCAATTCACCTAAATTATGTGCAGGAAAAATGCAGGACATTATCACTAAAAAGTTCTTTGGGAATGCCATGCCATGCAAATATTCCCTTCAGCCATGAAATCGCCAATTTACTGGTGATACTTGACAGCGAGCACACTTCCAGGTAAAGTGAATAATAGTTGGTGACTATTAAATAAGCCTTGGATTGCCAGATGAACAGATAAGTACCCACTTTTTGGCATGCCCAACTGGGAACTGGATGTGGATGCAGTGACTGTGTTCGTTGCCATGGCTTGTACTTGAGACAGATTGAACAACCTTCTACCATATTGGCTATCCTGATTAATCCTGGGCCAATATAACACCTACTGAACTTGTTGTTGACACTTTTCAATGCCTAAATGTTCTTCATAGATTTCTATAGCATTTCTCTGGGGAGGCTAGCAGGTATCACTACTTTGCTCCCTTTAAAGATCATTCCATCAACTACTGTGAGTTCATGTCTGCAGTTCCAATAATCATGGATAGGCAGGTCACAGGTATCTAGCGTATCAGGCTACTGACCAGACATAGCTTGAATGAGAGTCTGTAAAGATGAATCTTTAGCAGTTGCATCTTCTACATGGTGCAATGCTTTGGTAGACACTGGAAGGGAAGTAATAAATCATGTTCACATATGCTTTTAGTTTGTGCTCTGTAGATTTTCCTTGACTCCTACAGAAGGATTGGCCCATGAAAGCATATAAACAGCAAACAAAAGTTTACCTGGTGTATAAGTCATGGCCAAGTCATATTTCTGTAGTTTGATCATCTTTCATTGGATCTGCAATGTACAGTTATTCAGAGGTTTGCTTAATAAAGCTATGAGAGGCTTATGCTCTGTTTCCACAGTGTGGCTATCTGCAACTTTCACAAGCAAATAGAATACTAATGAGCTCCTTCTCAATTTGCACGTTACCTAGTTTTTGCATCAGTGAGAAACTTGGATGCATATGCCGCAGGTTATGAGCACTCATGTTTTTGTAAGAAGACCACACCCAAGCTGGTATGGGATGCATCTTCTAAAATTTTCACAGGCTTATGTGGGTTGTACAAATTTAACACTGGTTGTTGAATCGGGGTTCTTTAAAACTGTCCAGGATTCCTCTTACACTGCATCCCAGCACTGCTCATTTTTCTGTTCCAAAAGTCCCCGAAGAGATGCTGCTATTGTAGAGGGATGAATTTTTCCAGGTATTTCACCATCCTCAAGAACCATTCAACATTTCTCTTGGACTGTGGATGTGGCATCATGTCTATAGCTAGCACTTCCTTTTTATCTGGTTTCACTCCTGCAGCAGAAATAGCCATCGCCTACAAAATATAAGTTCTGTGACCCCAAAAACACACTTCTCTCTGCTTAGCTTTAGGTTTGCTGCTGTGGTATCATTCAGAACCTCCTGAAGTCATTGATCATACTCCATTTTAGTTGAACCCCAGACAATGATTTCATCCATAGAAGGGTCCACCTCACTGATGTGGTCATAAATCTTATGTATTTTCTTATGATAAGCCTCTGGGGCAGAAGCAATACTGAAGGAGAGATGGAGAAATCTATAGTGGAGTGTTAAATGTGCAGAGTTTGAACCCTCTTCAATTAATTTTAACTGCCAAAATCCTGCAAATGCATTCAGCTTGCTAAAAAAAAAAAGTGTAAATTTGCAAACTGGGTCATTATCTCCTCCCTAGTCGGCAATTTAAAGTGCTCCATTTTGATTGCTTTATTGAGGTCTTTGGGGTCTAAGCATATGTGCAACTGACCATTATGCTTATCCACAAGTACTAGGGAGCTTACCTTAGTACTTACCCTAGTTTGTTTGGCTCTTAAAAGTTTGTGACAGTTCACAGTTCATGAACCAGGCATACCATGAACTACAAACTGTACTGAACCACATTTTCCTGGTTCATGCCCAACCCTAGTATCAACAACTAGGATGTTTGGCATGATAATTTTCGGCCCTGTGGCTCAACTCTACATTACAGAGATTCACTTGTGTACAATGAGATTATACAGATAACTGATGAACTAGAAATTAAGGAAGATGCTCAGCACCTAGGAACATCTATTTCTCTGTCTCTTCAAGACGACAAAAGATCAAGTTGATGTAGACAGAAAAAATAAAGGTAATCAATTGATTGTGTATCATGAAAGGTAACGTGGCTGTGATTCTCTGTGCCTTATTTGGAATTATTGGCCTTAAAAGAAGAAATATGCTGAATGCTATGGTAGGGTGTCTCCTTTGAAATATGACTGGTGAAGCTGCAATATGGGTCAAAGGGCTTCACTCTGGAAATGGATTGATGACAGTATGGTGCTGTTATCATCAATCAAATCTGGCAATGGAATGGGCCCTTGAAATAATGCAAGAACTGCAAATATGATAAGACATCTTACTAGCCTGGCACCAAATTAAAACTGTAACACCAGCTTTCTCCTGAATGTCATAAATTCCCTCCAAATACTGAAACATGTTTCACAGAGCACAAAATAAATCTCATTGTTGTAGTCCTACATAATCTTCCAGGATACAAAAGTCTCTGGGGGTACCTGTGTGATTCTAAAGAACAAAGTGAAAAATATTATGATATTGGAATATGAAGTCATGGACCTCTAAATCACAGCAAGTTAACAGGTTTGATAGCAAACATAACACCTGTACTCCAAGAATGGCAAAAAGATGTTGCAGAGGACCAACTTGTTACTACCTAGTATGCCGACTGTGAGAGAAAATGCCCTTCAAAAACTTGATATCATTAGTAATGATTCTGTGCCAGATGAACATAAGAAAAGAGCCCGGCTAAATCAGACCAGTGATCCATCTAGTCCATTACCCTGTCTCATACAACAGCCAACCAGTTACTATAGAGGGCCAACAAAAGGCATAAAGCCCAAGGCCTTTCCCTGATGTTTCCTCCTGGCACTGTCATTGAGAGGTTCACGTTCCCCGAGGCAGCGGCGGCGGCGAGGCCGGTCCTCCCCCCTGCCTGGCTCTGAGACGGTGGTGGCGGCGGAGAGGCCGGTCCTCCCCCCCTTTGCCAGGCTCGGCAGCAGTGGCAGCGGCAGCGAGGCCGGTCCTCCCCCCGCCCGCCCGGCTCCGCGGCGAGGTCAGCTACAGAGCGTTCCGTGCGCATGCGCACGGGACGCTCTTGCACTTTCGGGGGGATTTAAACATCCCCCCGATTTTTTTCTACTTTTAGCATTTTTGTGCACACGTGGGGACTGGCCCACGTGTGCACAAACCTCCCCCTCCCCTCCAAGTGCCCCCGGAGCGCTGATTTAGCTATCCGCACTCCGGGGGTAACTTGGCTATTAGATATATAGATCTATCTCAAATATAGCAGGTTTGGTATGATCTTTTGCCACAAGGATTAAATGAACTTGTGCCAGATAAAATGGTAGCTTGTTACACTTGTAGAATTTTATTTTTTCTCACATTTAAGTTATTTTTAACATATGCAGTTGTTTCATTTAGCAGAAATAATACAACTGAAAGCACACTAACCACTACTTGGGTATCTATTACTTGTGATTCTCAGTTAGGGAACAAGCTAAAATGATCATAAGTTTTTCCTCTAAATTAAAATTAATTTGTTGTATCCACCTACTCTCTGTTTATTAGGCATAAAATTAAACCTGGAAAACAATTAATACATTTTTAAATTAAGTTTTAGAAAGAGAATTAACAATGTTGTTTAGAAAAAGAGGAGCTCAGTTTAGTCCACAAACGCTCAGTGGAATGGAAGTGTAGTACTTAAAGTTTTGCTATGCAAGCTAGAACTTTTATATTGAACACTGATAAATCTGTGAGGCAGGTAATTACTTTCAGGCTATATAATAAACAAATTGCTTTTATTGCTCAAGAGCTGCTGAAGTTAAAGTTTTGTTTTTGTCCATGCTTATATATTTCCATATTTTGTGGGGTTTCAAAGATAAGTAACACTTAAACAGTTTGCTGACAAAACACTTGCATTAACAAGCTGCTCTTTTAAAAAGGGGATTGAGAAACTCTTCATAGTAGGATGACAGTAGGATACAAGCCTCTCAGAAAGTTCTTAAGAGAAATACACCAGCATTAAAAGGTAAGGAGCTGTGGAGATAATTCTGCCTACATCATGTATCTCTCAGCTTACCACTGCCTTTTTAAAAATGTCAAATTACATGAAACTATCATAGTAATTGGTTCCTGCAAAGGCAATATATACAATGATGCCATTTTCTTTCATTTACCTAAAAAAAATCTACCAATATTATTGCTATATTTGTTTAAAAATGTGAAATGGAATACAAGTTACATACATAAAATAACTCACATGACATACCTGTTTTAAATACATTTGATGAGGAACATGTGTGCTACAGATCTTAATATAATTCTATCATGTTTGCTCTAAAAATTGTTGCTTTCGTAGCAATTATTTCTGCCAGGCAGAAGAATCAATATTTACATACCTTTTGTTTGATAATCATGTCATTGATTTCATCAAGATCACCCACAGTCACTATTTGGGATGTTATCACTCGATCCAGTAGAGAAAGCCAGTCCGTGAGATCTGCCCAGGCCTTATTGAATTCAGCCAGTGCTGGCACCTCTAGAAGCAAAGAAGATGGCATTTCTTGTTTGGAGATGGTGGTTTCCTTGGTTACTGCAGTTTGTGTAACCACAGTAACAGTTTGACCAGGAGAAGTTACTGAAAGGAGAAAAATGTCATTATTGGGCAGAGAGGCAATGATAAATCAGTCAATTCAGTGATGTAATGTCCTCACTACATTGGAAATTATTTCAGTGAACTGATGTTCGTAATGATGTGAGGTTTGTAAACAACTAATATGTATTATATAGACTACATGAAAACGTATCTAAAAATACACCATGCGAGGTGCAACTCAGTGCACTGCAGGAGTACTATGTGCAAATGTCTTTGCTGCATTCCAAAGTTGCCCCCTCCTTGTAGCATTGGTGTTTTGGCTCGATGTTTGCCAAGAGCTTTCTTGGGGACAGTAAGAGGTGAGAGGTGTGAGGGGGAGTTGGTGTGAGGGAGAGGTGATGTGGTGGACATTTCTTCAGGTTCATGAGGGAGGCATGCATCAAAACGGCTCCTAGAAAGGTCCTTTTCTATCTCCCCATAAACATTCATAAAATAAATTGCCATGCTGGCTTTTTTTGAAAAATGTCTATTCAGAAGTCTTGAATCCTTGAATACAGCTGATTTCTTTTCTTTTTTTTTTTTTTTGGTAAACAACAGCTGATTTCTGTAACTGTCCTCAACTGTCTGCAGTCTCTTCTAACTGTGTTTTTACCTCAGAACATTGAGATCCACAGCTGAGCAATCAGAGGGAGGTGGGTGCAAGCAGGCAGGTTTTACCTCAGAACTCTGAACTACGCAATTAACCAATCGGGGGAGGGGGCGGGCAAGGAGGCAGCAGCCTGCAAAGCACATAGAAAATAATTGGGGGAACACATTTTGCCCCTATTTTACCCTCTTAGAGGTCATGTTTCTCAGAAATCTCTTCATGGGGGGTTGATGTCATGGTAGGAATGCACTCCCCTTATTTTGGATTTCTTGGTTAAGGGGTTTGGCTTGGGCATTGAATTTGGGGGCAGGGCATGCCTTCCCCCTTTTTTTACAAAAATGTTTCTCATTTATGTTACATTTTAGAACTGGGACATAACTACATATTCAAAACAGCATCTGAGCTATCAGATATTAAGCAAGTTCATATGAACCAATTTTCTAGAACCCACATTGTGAGAAGTTAAATAACCTAATACAGGAAACCAGTTTTCTACAAATTTGGGGTATATTTCCATTGTGGGTGGGAGTAAGGCATCAGGGAGGCTTGGCCAGCAGCAGCCCAAAGGCAGACCTGCTGTGCAAACCTCCCCGACAGCTGTAAGCATCCCACCACCTCTCCTACACTTGACACGCAGCTGCCTGTCCTGTGTAGGAGGGGGAGGAGTATTAGAAGCTACTGTGGAGGTTGGGCTGGCAGGATTACTAAGGTATTACTGCTGGGACAGGCTCCCTGATGGCTTTAAGCACCCTGCACCCGCTGCTGCACCTGACAGGTGTAGGAGGTGGGGGGCATGTTTGAAGCCAGGGGGAGGCTGGGCCAGCAGTATTGCTGCACCTCACAGGTGACTGGCCATTCCTGATTTCTTCAACTGTCATTAGCTCTCTGCAATCTCCTGTAACTGTTGGGGTTTTTTTAAACTTCAGAATACTGAGCTCTGCAGCTGACCAATCAGAGAGTGGGGGGTGCAAGGAGGCAGCAGCCTGGCAGTCACATAGGAAGCAATGGGGGAGCACATTTTACCCCTTTTGACCCCCTTAGGAGTTGAATTTCTAAAAATCCCTTCTTAGTGAGCATCTACGTCATGGTAGGAGTGCTGTCCCCGAATTTCATGTTTCTAGGTCCAGGGGTTGAGACTGGACATTGATTTTATGGTGAGGGGACTATATATATATATATTTATATATTTATACACACACACACACACACACACACACACACACATATATTCCCAAACAAGAATTGGCTATAGTAAACTATGTTGTGTTTAGGTAAGTTAATTGAAATCTCTTTCGCATTTACATCATACTATCAACAACCTGCACCCTTTAAATTCATACAAATTTATCCATAATATAAACAAAAGTTGTCTTTAAAGCTTTGGCTGAAATCTGAATAAATATAAATAACTGACACAATAATTTTCTGTTTATTGGGCTGGTTCTTCCATTCTCTTAAAAGTTATGCAAACGAGTTGGATTTATGTCAACAGATAAATAATATAGGTGGTTTTGAAATGCTTCTTTTTAATTCTTAAATTTCCAGAGGTTCCTAAATTTCATCATTAAATAAAGACAAAACACACATTATTGTTATTTTATATTTTGCCCAAGATGAGTTATCTGTAGAGAATTTTTGTCCCTGTACATCTAGTGAAAGAAAAAGAGATAAGATTGTCTGTAGAATGATTGCCATTCCTTTTCTACAATAAGGGTGGGGTTTTTTTCATTTTTAAATTTCACACATCAGTCACAATTTCTGGTAGCAATTCCAAAATGTCATCTCATTACATTTCACCACCACATTAACCCCTTAAAAGATAGAGGTCAGGTTGTTTTGAATGAAGTCTTATAACTAATAATGAGGTTCTGTACCTGGATGTCAAGGAGTAAGCAAGAAGAGGAGTTGGATAGATTTAAGCTAACCATGATTCAGTTTTATCTGAAAATCTGAATAATGAAAAAAATCATGTTGATGATTCTAAGACATTGCAGAGGAAAAGAGGATGCAGCCTATTTGAAAGATATGTATGCTATTGCATATTAAGGCTGATTACATTTTACTCCCACCCCAACATTTTTGTGTCTTGTTTATTCTAAACAAATCAAAAGCTTTTCTAAGAGGAAGGTTTCTGGATTCTTATATTCTTATATTAATCCTTTTCTACTCACACAGTTCAAACTATATTAAATGGCTAGGAAATTCCTTCAGCAGTTTCTCTCATGGATGCATTTAGGTAAAACTGCTGTAATCATAAGATTATACAGATGAACTTTTTCTGTAAATATGTTATAATTTAAACTACATAGATAGCTTATTTTATATACTCCATAAATGCATTGATAAAATTTAACAAGCAAATAATTTAACCACCAGAACACTGGATATTTTTAATTTGAAATATTTCCTACAATTATGTTTGTATACAAATGCATAAATGTATTCTTTAAATGAAAAGAGCACATAACTGGGTGAATTTTCAAACCACATAAATATCAAAAGCATTTGAAGCCATAAACAGCTTAAGGATAAGGGTGCGTCACCCTCTTACCCCCTTTTGGAGTCTGGCATTCACCTGTTCACTGCCTCAGTGCAAACCTGGACCTGGCACTCTGAATGTCAGGAACTGTGGAGTGTCACAGGGATTTCTGACCAATCATATACATGTATCTTTCCAAAATGATAATTTGAAGGAAAACATTTTCAAATTATCACAGGTATCTTATCTTCATATTAGTAAATCTATAACACTAATTATATTTGTTGCTGGAAACTTTCTCAAGAAAAATCCAACTTTTTGTGTATATGATAGGATTTTCTCATTACCTAGGAAATAATGGACGATGCAGCAATAATTAATTGTAAAATGGTATGGTCTTCATTTTTATGAACTATTTTTCTTGATCCAATTGGATATATTACTCAAAGTATATATTATTCTGTTATTTCTCACTGCTGTGAAACGACTCATTGCACAATATTTGGTGCCATTCAATTATTTCTACTATTTCTGAATTATTTCTAATCGAACAGATCCATTAAAGGAATGTCGGGCAGGGTTGTTCTGTAGATAAAGACAGAAAGAATGATCTTACAAGCTGCATTGGGTTCCCCTTGGGGAGAAAAGTATGATAAATAAAGTAAAATTTTGGCCATTATGGTGCCGGGATTGGGAAAGGACTGCTGCTATCTGACCGGCTGTGTGTGCGCTGTTTGCCCCAGGAGGACGGCCGGCAGTAGGAGGACTTGGGGGGGTGTCTTATGCCCTTCTGGGGGCTCCTTTGCCCGGGTTGAATTCCACTGGGGTGGGCCCTGCTGGATGGCTGAGGTGCCTGTGGCGTCCAGCCCCAGCTGGTGGGCTGTGTCAACTGAAGCTGCGTCTCGTCCCAGCTGGTGGGCTGTGTCATCTAAAGCTGCACCACTTGCCCCTCTAACTGCGACGTCTGCTTTGAGCTGGTGGGACTTTGTTCCTGGGATTGTAATGCTGGTGCCAGGTGTATGGCCCCCTACTGGAGGTTACCCTGACTGCAGCGTCCCCAGTCAGGTCCAGGCTTGGGGTCACTGGATAACCGTGGGGCTTGCGACATCTCTTCCAAGCCGATGGAGCTTCGAGGTGGCGATCTCCCCATGACGACAACTATAAGATTTGGGCACCTAAGAAGACGGAGGTGACCACTACCTATGAGGATAGGTTAGGTGCAAGAGAAGCCCCAGGGGAGAATCGCAGGGAGCCAACAAGAACCTCCCGTACACTAGCATGTGGAATGAGAAGACTTGGGACTAGTATAATCTTGCAAAGGAGACCATCGATGCAGTTGATTGCTGCTATTAGCTGCTACTACTTTTGTCACGCCTGCGCCGCTCCTGTGAGGGTGAGTTGCTGGTCACCGTGCTGCCCCAGCAACGAGGGACCCATAGCCAGAGAGTTACCTACGGTAGGACATCCCTGTATGACCGGAGAAAAAGGGGGGAAGAAACTGTAGAGAGGAAGAGCTTAAACCGAGGAGGGTCCTTCCACCGGAGAGCTGTGGCCTCAGATACCGGGGTGTGCAGAGGGTTGCGTCACCCTCTTACCCCCTTTTGGAGTCTGGCATTCACCTGTTCCCCTGTCCAGCTCCCGGTTTCTCTCTCTCCCCTCCGTTTCCCCCCTCTCTCTCTTTCACAGCTGTAGCCAGCCCAGTTCCTTCCTCATCGGCCAACTCGTCTCCCGCTTTTATTACCCCCTCAGCCTTCTGCTCCCTCCCCTCTCTAGCTCCTCCCCCCAGTAAAGGGTTTGATGCCGAGGCTGGTGACTCCATCCCTCCGCCTGGCCTTGCCATCCAGCCTCGGCGTGCCCTCCACTCCGCGTCCTCCGCGTCTGCTGCTGCCGTCTGTCCCCCGTTCCGCTCAACCCCTGCAGTCGGCCTCCTCGTTGCAGAGTGTGGGGTGCTTCGGGCCCACCCCCGAGCTGCGCCCTGGTTTGGCACCATCTGCCACTCCCTTGGGGCCTCCTCGTCCCTGCTTCCGACACTGACATCATCCCTGGTCTCTTTCGTGGCTGCCTCCCGTGCGCTCGGCCTTTCTCCTGGCTCACCGCCTCTCCCCCCTGTCCTCCGGGTGAGTACGGTTATCTGGCAGGCGAGTGGGTTCCCTCCATCTCCCGCTGAGCCCGGGAGCTCCCACTCACGACCGGGACAACTTTAGAAGCGGTTGAGTAGTCAGCCCTAATTGAACGGGGTATTAATATTAACAATTAATTTATTATTTGAGGGAATAAGTGTGCTAGTGGGTTTGAATTAATTGTAGGGAGTTAATAGTTAGGTGCCGTTGTTCCTCAAGTTTGGATCATTGTTTAGTGAGAAGGATTTATCCTCAGTTATAAGAAAGTCCAAACCAATTTGCAATATAATATTGTTGGTTGCTATTATTGTTCAAATTAACTTAGTGTTAGGAAATAATTAAAAAAAAGGGTGGGTGGGAAGGCCTTTATTTACTTACTGGCTGATATTTGACTACTCTTGGGAATCAATTTTGGATAAACGTTTGTGTGGTAGGATATGTTGAGTTACTGTAGTAGTAGCAATTTTGTATTTTGTATGTTGCACACTATTGTACCCTCTAATTGGAGCAATACATTGAGTGCCCTGCTATCTGCTCGGTCGGCGGTCTGAAGCTTGCGGAGACCACCAAGGGCAATGATGCAGGCCAGGGAATTCTGGTGCTCCTGGGGAGGGGAAAGTACAGTGGTGGGAGCAGGTGGAGTAATATGGGCAGAGGGCGGAGAAACAGTAAAGCTCGACCCTCTTCCAGCCTGTGTCCCATCCCTAGGGACGTTGGCAGTGGGGTTAGGAAATATAACCCCCCTCCGACATTGGTGCTGTGTAATGCCAGGTCTATAAATAATAAGACCATAGTTCTTAGGGACTTCCTGCAACAGCAGAATGCGGACCTGGCGTGCGTGACCAAGACCTGGTTGAGGGAGGGGGAGACAGTGGCTCTCTCCCAACTTGCCCCACCTGGGTTTTTGGTCCTTCACCAATCTCAGATTGGGGGCAGGGGGGAGGAGTGGCAATATTCATCCGGGAGGCTTACTCCTTTGGGCGCTTCTGTCTCCAAAGATCACGGGCATTGAGTGTGCTGGCCTCATCTGAGAGGCCGGGGAGAGTTTGGCAATTCGGCTGGTGTACCGACCGCCTAACGCACTGGCCAATAGCCTGCCATCCCTGATAGAGGCCGTAGCAGGCTGGGTATTGGAACACCCTAGACTGATCGTCCTGGGTGATATCAATGTCCATGCTGATGACGCAACCTCTACTCAGGCAGCGGACCTGGTGTCATCCATGGTGGCATTGGGACTCTCCCAAAATGAAACGACCCCCACTCACCAAGTTGGGCACACGCTCGATTTAATCTTTGCGGTGGGGGTAACAGTGGACCAGGTCACTGCTTAGGTAGTCCCATGGTCAGACCACCATGCCCTAGGGGCCTGCCTGAATGTCCCACCCCAACCCTGTTTGGGTGGCAATCAGATCTTAGCTTGCCTATGGAGCCAGATGGACCCGGTGCGGCTCCAGATGGCCCTGTGGGATCCGATGCCCCCTGGCGGCTCATTGGATGAGCTTGTGGGGGACTGAAATAGCTGGCTTTCCGCAGTTATTGACGGAATCGCTCCACAGCGCCCTCTACACTCCCACACTAGGCTGGCTCCTTGGTATACCCAGAAGTTGTGGTTTATGAAGCGGGAGCTCAGACAGCTAGAGAGACGGTGGCGCCGAGCTTGAGATGAGGCAAAAAGAACATCTTATAGGACGTTCATGAAAGCCTATGAGAAAGAAAGATTTCTATGTGGCGGCAAATGCATCCACTAGCTCTCACCAAGCCCAATTGTTTAGGATGATTCGGTCGATAACAGTTCTGCCTCAGGGCAGACCAAACGCTAGGGAATTGGATATTGGCTGTGAGGCTTTTGCAAGCTATTTTGCGGATAAAATCTTGGCGCTCCACCGCGACCTCCCCGCCACACTTGAAACAGTGAGTGAACTTGAGGCCCATTTCACATCTTTGATTTCAATCCTGGATCACTTCAGCCCTCTTGTTCTGGAGGAAGTTGACAGACTGCTCATAGCGGTGCGCCCAACGACATGCAGCCTTGACCCGTGCCCTTCCTGGCTCATTAAATCTGGCCATGAAGGGTTTCGAGGTGCCCTAATGGAGATTATCAACAAGTCCCTCACTGAGGGGTAGTTCCCTGGGGCACTCAAGGATGCGATGGTCCACCCTCTTCTGAAAAAACCATCTTTAGATCCAGCCGAATTGGTCAACTATCGGCCGGTCTCCAATTTGCCCTATTTGAAACGGTGGTGGCGATATAGCTGCAGGGCTTTCTGAATGATGCTTCGTGCTAGATCCTTTCCAGTCCAGCTTCCGCCCAGGACATGAGATGGAGACAGTGTTGGTCGCCCTGACTGATGACCTCCGGAGACATCTGGATCAAGGCGGGTCAGCGGTACTGTTGTTATTAGATCTGTCAGCCACATTTAACATGGTCGACCACCAGTTACTAGTCCACTGCCTCGCCTTGCAATGGCTTGCTTCCTTTCTCCAGGGTAGGGGGCAAAGGATGGCGCTAGGGGAACAACAGTCCAGGAGACACCCACTTGAGTGTGGTGTGCCTCAGGGGGCTGTGCTGTCCCTGATGTTATTTAACATCTATATGCGCCCCCTTGCCCAGATTGCCCTGAGGTATGGGCTAGGATGCCACCAGTACGCTGATGACACCCAGCTCTACCTGATGCTAGGCGGCCAGTCGGACTCCAGACCAGAAGATCTAGACCAGACGCTGCAAGCCCTGGCTGGTTGGCTTAGACTGAGTTGGCTGAAGTTGAATCCAGCGAAGACGGAGGTCTTGTGCCTGAGTCGGGGCAGTTCAGGAGTGGAGAGCCCACTCCTGAGCTTCGGGGGTGCTCCATTGGTCCCAGCCTCGGAGGTTCAGAGTCTGGGAGTGCACCTGGATTCCTCCCTTACTATGGAGGCCCAGGTAGTGGCCACTGCTAAGTCGGCCTTTTATCATCCCAAGCTGATTAGGCAGTTGGTTCCCTTCCTCGACCACACTGACCCGACTACAGTGATCCATGCAATGGTCACCTCGAGACTAGAATACTGTAACACTCTCTACATGGGGCTGTCCTTGTCGTGGATTCAGAAGCTGCAGATAGTGCAGAATGCCGCGACCAGACTGTTGTTGGGTCTCCCTAGACGGGAGCACATCCAGCCTGCGCTGAGGACACAGCACTGGCTGCCAATAGCATACTGAATCCACTTCAAGGTGCTGGTTCTTAACTTTAAAGCCCTTTATGGCCGGGGTCCGACATACTTACGGGACCGCCTTTCCCCGTATACACCCCAGAGAGCACTACAGTCTGGATATCAAAATTGGTTGACCCTCCCTGGCCCGAGGGAGGCCAGGCTAGATGCCACTAGGGCTGGAGCCTTTTTGGTGGCAGCCCCTACCTGGTGATATGAGCTCCCAGAGGAGATCAGGGCCCTGCAGGACCTCTCACAGTTCCGCAGGGCCTGCAAGATGGAGCTCTTCCGCAAGGCATTTAATTAGGGGCCGCTGCCACTGGATCGCCCAGCTGTTGCAGCGCCTGGCCCATGATCTACCATCGAGTTGTTGCCATAAGGAAACTACGAGCAGAAGAAGATTTTAGAACATTTGGGAAATGGAAATCCTTTGAAATTGTGTCATCTATGTGAATCTTAATTGCTGTCAGCACTTTATGCTTGTTTTATTTGTTGTGTTTTTAATAATTGTGTTTTAAGCTGTATATATGTCATTTTGGAAGCCGCCCTGAGCCTGCTTTGCGGGGAGGGTGGGGTATAAATGTGATAATAAATTAAATAAATAAATAAAAATCTTTTCAACAATGTTTGTATCTGTAGAAAAGAGCAAGTGTCCACTAGCATCTTAAAGACTAACAAAAATATGTGGCAGGTTATGAGCTTTTGTGAGTCACTGCTTGCTTCTTCAGAAGTGAGAATTGCTCTGCATAGAATTGCTCTGTAAATGTTGTAAATACCATTTTATTTAATAATAATTAAAGAAAGCAGAAGCTACAGCACTGTCACATAAAGCTGCAACCACAAATTATAAATTGTCTTCACACACCCTTAATTATCCTGTTAAACATCAGTGCCCTGTAGAACATCCAACAGTTCTGCAGCATAGGAACTCTTCATACATCTTGTGGAAGCCCATTCTATAAAGCAACCATTCAAAAGGAATGGGCTCTGGTGGCTGCTAGATGGGAAGCCTGAGTAGTGTAATGGCAAACAGAAGCTGGCCTGAGACGTAATCCCTTAGGTATGTGGATCCCAGGACTTTAGAGCTAATAATCAGCACTTTAAATTGGACACAGACTTGTAGCTCATTTTAAGGCAGACAAGATGTGTTCTGCTTTTCAGTCTCCAATGATAATCAGGCAGCTACATTTTGAACCATTTACAGTTTCTGAGTTGCCTTCAAGGGCAACCGCTTGCACAGTATGTTTCAGTAATCCCACTGCAAGGTTACAAAAGCACTGATCAGGGTGGCCGGATCAGTTGAATGTAACGATGGACAGACTTGGTGATTTAATGTAGCTGATAATGTAGCTGTCCATTGGACAACATGCTTTTCAAATAGCAAAGCTGAGTCCATAAATTTCCCTATCCTCTTTATCTGATTGGTTAAATTTCGTATCACCTAAAACAGGGGTAGCCAAACTGTGGCTCGGGAGCCACATGTGGCTCTTCCACACATATTGTGTGGCTCCCGGCAGGGCAGCTGGGGAAACAAAGGGAAGGCATGCATCCCTGATCGGTCTTCCCTTCCCCAGCCAGTGTTCCCCTCCCTGGGTAGGCTTGAGGGGTGTGTGGGGGGGGGGGGGGCAGAGAAAGAAAGCCTTTAAATGCATTCTCAAAGCCCCCCGCACCTACAAATATCATCGAATAACCCCATTTGTTTTTATTTTGGCAGTCTAATTTAATGTTAATAACAAGCAAATTTGCATATATTTCAATAAAAACATGTGCATAATATTTGGTCATGTCTTGCGGCTCTCAAACATCTGATGTTTAGTCTATGTGGCTCTTACGTTAAGCAAGTTTGGCCACCCCTGACCTAAAAGTACAGGGTCCATTCCTTTAAATAGCTTAATCTTGTAGCGTAGATAAGGAAAGACAGAACTGAATGCCAACAGAGAGTTATGACGCTCAACCCAATGCTCTGGATGATCTCTTTCAGTGAGCTGACATAAATGCTGAAGAGCATTGGTGACAAAATTGACCCTTCTGGCACTTAATCCACATACCAGGTCCCAAACAGCTGACTTTACTGCCAGTAGACATTCTTTGTGTTCACACAGAAAAGACCAAGATCACCCTAGGATTAGTTCCATAACATCTTCATGTTCCAAATGAAGGATAAGAATGGAGTGATTCATTTTGTCAAAGGTAGCTGACAGTTCTAACAGCGAGGATGAATCTCCTTTGTTAACTGTAAATGATTTTCCACCAGTGCCTTGATTTACACAAAACAAATAAAAGATGAACAATTCCTTAATATTTTTATGATACAGGGAATTAGCCAAAATCAATTTTGTATATACATCATTTTCACACACACAACTTTTGTGAAGCCTAAAACACCTGTCTTATGGGTAACATAAATCTGTTAGCTTTTCTTTGTTACACAAGAAACATCTGAAAGACATTTCATTATAGCATAAAAGCTATAGGTGTACAGCATTAATTTAAATTGGGTCAGTAAGAGGAGAAAATTTAGAGCCTTCCATGCCATTGCACTGTAACTAAAATGGAGGCTCTGATAAATGATTTAGAATATGCTGGTGTTAGATTTCATTTAAAAATAAATAAATTCCCTATGTAAATTCATCATCCAACTTCATTGTCCAATACCCATACACAGTAATAGGGATAGCATCTAATAACTGTTTCCCAGCACAACACAACTATTAACTCCACAGAGAACAATCCCAGATAAAGAAAATCCTGGAAGACTCAGCAATTGCAGGTAAGAACAGTAATCAGGCTGAATAGCTGAGTAAATTATTACATCTAAAATGTTCCTGGGGGAGGGTGTATAACCACCATACTAGTTATGATTTAATGTTATGTCAGATGTTAAAATTAATTTGTTTTTACAGCAGCTGATCCTAGTTAAACTAGCCATGCTGTCTTCTTGCATACATGGCTTCTACAGGAAGGACGAGATGGGAAATATGAGGGATACTTATACTCACTGCTAAGCAATACAATCTGTTTAATTCACAGCTGTAAAGAAGCAGAATGCACAAAGGTTCTTCCCCATTACATACCAATTAAACAATATACTTTGCCATTTCCTCTGCATGAGCAATTCACATCATAGAAAGAAAATTCCATTATTTACTCATTTTTTATCCTACATTTTGATCTAGACTAGACCAGTATTTGAAATTTCTTCTATTATCAACAGCTTTCTAATGGAAATCTGATTCTTTTGTCTACTTTAGGCATCATGCAGTAGTATTTTCCTAGAAGACTTGTATATTTTAAAGTGGTTAGGGAAGAAACAAATGTATGTATGATATGATGAAAAATATGACCAAAAGAACAATCTCCACTAATGTTTTAAAATACGAAAGTAATTGAGATGTACTGGATTATACAATAGCACTATGTCTAGGAAACACAAGTGAGTTTGTGCTTCCAGTACTGTAAACTTCAATCCCAGGAGTCAAACTATGGTAGGAGCTTCATAAATTCAAGGACAAATTCTGCATGCATATCAAAAGCTTTGAACAGACTTAATACTCTCTTTTTCCTTTCTGTCTTCTTACCAATTTCGGCTTAGTGGTTCTTAGAGCTGCTAATGGCATAAATACTCTTTCACGCCAGTTCACCTTTGCACAGAACCAGGTGCCTGAGTACAAATCACTCTGTTGGATATGATCCTGTATGAATCAAGGGGTGCTGGGAAGGAAAAAAATAGCCTTGTCCAAAACTCAGGGTCTGTTGTTCAGAGGAATAAGAATAAAGCAATTTCCCCACATGGGACTATTTGCACTCCATTCTTTTACAGTGCAGCTTGAAAGTGTGCTTCTGAATACATAAAATGTATGTGAACTTTAAAAGGCATAATCTTGATTTCAATAGCTGAAAGTTCTACAAGAGGAATAATAGCGAAGTAATCTTGAATATGTGATTCATATTCATCATAAAATGCTAATGGAAGAAGTTTCAAAGATAAAATGTTGCAGAAATAACTAAAGAAATAGCTTGATACAAGTCCAGTTGGTCGCTCTATCTGTGATGTTCACAAATTTTACATTTGCAATCAAGCTTTGGTTGTATCTTTGGTGGAGGCTGGGAGGTCTACATTGATAAAACATTACTGCCTCTATTTTGAGGTATCATTAATAAAGTTCCATCTGCATGGAATTATTGCTACAATAAAATATTTAAGGGAAGATAAGAATTTAGTTGGCTCAACATAGGATTATTATGGTTTTACAATTTTCTAAACTCATCATGTTGGACTGTTGATTCTATTTGCACAAGTTATTTGGTCAGCACATGAACAAAGGAAACTGAAAGCATTTAATGTCAACAAGTATTTATCAAAAAGTAAAAAGCTGAGGAACAGTTGAAGAATATGATAATCAAGGCTCCGTTTTATTAGAAAATTATTTTAAATGGTCCATTATTTTAAATGTTATATGCAAGAAGAACTTGTAGTGCCCTTCCATTCACAACTTGGTGATCTGGGGAAGTCAGCATGGATTTGTCCCCAAAAGGTCCTTCCAAAACAACCTCATTTCTTTCTTTGATCATGAGACAAGTTTATTGGATCAAGGGAATGCTGTTGATCTTGTTTATCTGGATTTCAGTAAAGCATTTGACAGGACTCCCCATGATGTTCTGATGGGTAAACTAAAGGACTGTGGACTGGACTGTAGGATAATTAGGTGGATAGGGAACTGGTTAGAGAACCACACTCAGAGAGTAATTGTCAATGGCATTTCATTTCAATGGAGGGAGGTATCCAGTGTAGTGCCACAGGGCTTGGTTCTGGGCCCGGTACTTTTCAATACATTTGTGTGTAGGGACTACTCATTAGATTTGCTGATGACAATAAATTGAGAGGAGCAGCGAACACACCAGAAAGTAGAGAGAGAGAATTCAATGAGATCTGAACATGCTGGAAAAGTGGGGAGATGTGAACAAGATGCAATTTAACAAGGATAAGTGAAGAGTTCTACATCTGGGTAACAAAAATGAGGAATATCCATACTGGATGGGGGATACACTTCTGAGTAGCAGTGTGTGTGAACAAGATCTTGGGATAAGGGTGGACCGAAAGTTAAATATGAGCAGCCAGTGTGATGCGGTGACAAAAAAGGCTAATGCAATCTTGGGGTGTATAAACAGAGGCATAACATCCAAATCACAAGATGTCATAGTCCCGCTGTACACTGCATTGGTCAGGCCACGCCTGGAGTATTGTATGCAGTTCTGGAGGCCTTACTTCAAAAAGGATGTTGACAGAATGGAGCGTGTGCAGTGGAGAGTGAAGAGGATGATTGGGAGCTTGGAGACCAAGCCCTATGAGGAAAGGCTGAGGGACTTGGGAATGTTTAGTCTGCAGAAGAGGAGGTTGAGGGGGGACATGATCGCTCTCTTTAAGTATATGAAGGGCTGACACTTCGAGGAGGGCAGGGAGCTGTTCCTGTTGGCAGCAGAGAATAGGACTCCCAAGAATGGGTTTAAATTAAGTGCGGGAAGGGACTGGCTGGATCTTAGGGGAAAAAAAATTGATAGTCTAAGGTCCCTGCCACACGGGACGGCTGGAACGCGGCTAATCAGAACCGCACCAAACTTGAGACGCCGCGGTGGGATCCCACGGATCCCCTCAGCCGTGGCGCATTGCTCCCCGGCACGATCAGATGCCGGGGAGAATGCGACAGTGCGAAGGGGAGCCTGGCGAACTGCACATGCTCACACATGCGCAGTTCGGCCAGGACCCAGGGATGTGCCAGCGCAAGGACGCGCCGGCGATCCCACGGTCGCACTTGCCGCAGCCCATCCGAAAGAACCACCCAGGGAGGTGGTTCTTTTTTGCTGCGCTGTATGGGCGGGATGGGACGGATCGGAGACGGAAGCATGACATTCCCCAGATGTTGCTGTGGGATCGCGCCCGTTTGCTCCGGCCCTGATCCGTCCTTCTCCCAGCCCAAACGGCTCGTATGAACAGGACCAGAGTTGTGCAACAGTGGAATTAGCTGCCTAGGGAGGTGGTGAACTCCCCCTCACTGGCAGTCTTTAAGCAGCGGCTGGAAAAACACTTGTTAGGGATACTGTAGGCTGATCCTGCATTTAGCAGGGGGATTGGACTAGATGGCCTGTATGGCCCCTTCCAACTCTGTGATTCTATGAGTCTATTATCCTATAGAAGGAATCCTCAATTCTGTGAGTGGAAACCACTGTCCAGGTTGGAATTATGCCTTTAAATCCTACCATATGATTTGTATCCAAGCTAGTGCTATTTTCTCTGGAAATACAGCACAGAAGACAGAAGAGCCAAGCCCTGAGATCAACACATGTAGAAGGGTGAGTGAGCATGACTGTGTGGCCCTGCACCCCCTCCCACCTACATATGATTTCTGGCTCATGAGTATGAAGTATACATTAGTAGGAAATATACTATGGTTGGAGAAGCTGCTTTTTTTTACTATTTCTGATCATGTGGAAGGAACCTACAAGTCTGCAGTCATGTGCCAGCAATTGTGTGTTGGTGCATGCAGGCCAGTGTGCTCATGCCTGCTTCCAATTTATACACTTTCACATGTAATGATGTGTAGAGAACTTGAAGAAAGCCACACTGGAGTTTCTAAAATGTTATGCTCTCTTTTGTGACCCACTTAACAATAATTTATTTCTAAATTTCATGGTCATAAGTGAACTAGAACTCAAAGGTGAAAAGTTATTCCCTGATCTCTCTAATTTTAGGTATTATATGTAATGCCTTCTTTGCTAATTTACCTTTTTCTTAAGCTCTATGTCAACGTTTTATTATTTGTGCTCCAATCACTTATTCCCTCCTCCTCCTGTGATCTGGCTCACACTTCAAACCCAATATTTTTTTCTGAAGTTCACATTGCTCTACTCTTTAGCAGTTTATGTTAACAAGAAAATCTTTGAGTCTTAGGTTTCTCTGGGGCTCCCATTTGTCACTGAAGTAATATATAAGTGATATTAATGTTTTGTTCTTCATACCAGTAATATTAACTGACATCAGAAAAGTGTACTGCTGTAGCAACATTACACAATTTTCTCAAGTAGGCTAGTTAGGATTGCCAACCCCCTGATGGGAGGGGGGTATCCCCAATTTTGAGGGCCCCAATCTGCCACCAGCCAGCTGGCCAGTGAGGGGAGCCCCACTGCACCCGCCATTCTTGGTGTGTTGATGTCACCCAGAGGTGATATCATCACTCTGGGCATGTCATGCGGGAGACGCTCTAGCATTCAGCTAAAAACTATATGGTGACCATTTTTTTAGCCGAATGGTAGAGCATCTTCTGGACCCCGAGATCAAGCCAGAAGCCCCCCACCAGCGGACAGGTAAGACCTGGCAACCCTAAGGCTAGTCCTTTTCCTATGGTGGGCCAGTCCTTTGGAATAGCCTGCCAGAGAGTGAGGACAGTGCTTTCAGTTGATATATTTAGGAAAGGTTATAAGGCAGTCATTTAAGGCTTATAAGACTGGATAGTTCACGTTAGCCCAATCTTGTCATATTTCAGAAGCTAAGCAGGCTAGCCCTAGTTAGAATTTGGAGGGGAGACCACCAAGGAAGTCCAAGATTACTACACAGAGGTGGGCAATGGCAAATAACCTCTGAATGTCTCTTGCACCTTATGGGGTCATCATAAGTCAGCTGTGATTTGAGGGCAAAAAAAGTTTTAAGCGAGGGTAGATCTGCCATACAAAGGCATCCATTGGCAAGCTGCCTAGCACAGCCTGCCCTTGAAATATGTTAGCATATCTTAATACATTATGATGTAGATCAGCCATTTAAATAAACTAGCTAACCCATTGTCTCCTGTTTTTATTTGAAGGATGCCTGGGCAAAAAGTTCATGGTACACAATCAGGTAGGTAAAAGAGCCACATGTCCAAAAAGCCCACAATTAGGCCATTTAGAAACAATTCAGCCTTAGATTTATTTATTTTTTGTATTTCTAGGAAAAGCCCACAATTAACAGAACTTTCATAAGCTTAACTTGGGGAGGTTCCTCCATCATATTGTTTTACATATGCTACTTCTATACAATACCTTGTTATGCCTAACAATTTCTTGGTTGTGGCTATGAATGTTCAGATATGTACAGTTAAGAATGGTTAGTGCCACCAGAAAAAAGCTACGAATATCTCACTCATGTTTATGTATTGGAGAAATTATTCAAAAATGATTTGAGCAACTATCAATAGGTTAAGTAAACTATAAAGTAGCAACATACTTCTTGCTGGTTTAAGTCAGAACTCTGGCTTTCATACTTGATTTTTGTGTTTATTCACTAAGCAAGTGTTACAACAAATCCATGCACCATGATACCCTATAGTCAGAGATCAAGACAGAAAACCTCACAAAACACAGAATATTTAGAACATGAACTAGCTTATTATGCTCTTATTCATGCAGTTTTGAAGGCATACTGTCAGCTTTTTATCCAGGTTCTTTTCATTATTTCTCCCTGTTGGTATTGAAGCACATGCTGTGAATGACCTCCAGAGATTCCTCAAGCTATATGCAGAAAGTAAATTGAATCCGAACGCTTTATTAGATGAATTCCAAAAGAGTAGCCATGTTAGTCTGAACTCTTTGTCTTTTTATTAGCTGAATTTGTCTTTCAGCTTGTGTCTGATGTCAATGGAGCTGAAAATAAAACTTCTCTCGAAATTGGGTCCTGACCTTGAAATTCTCTAAATCACACTACTAAATCAGTTCTGTGCCAATGTGGTATGCCTTAAACAGGATACATGTTGTAAAAATGCTGTGGTCTTCCCATGGTCTTTCCCTTTATTAGAAAATTCTCTCTCCTAGAGTGTTACCATCTCAAAGACTGTTGGGAATGTTACACACAAGATAAATTTTCTACACAAATGCCACTAGAGGAAGACTAACCCTACTAGTTTCCTAGAATCATAGAGTTAGAAGGGGCCATATGGGCCATCTAGTCCAACCCCCTGCTCAATGCAGGATCAGCCTAGAGCATCCCCGACAAATGTTCGTCTAGCTGCTGCTTGAAGACTGCCAGTGAAGAAGAGCTCACCACCATTCTAGGCAGATGATTCCACTGCTGAACTACTCTTACTGGGGGGGGGGGAATCCTATATCCAGCCAGTACCTGTTGACCCATAATTTAAACCCATTATTTTGAGTTCTGTCCTCTGCTGCCAACAGGAACAGCTCCCTGACCTCCTCTAAGTGACAGCCTTTGTCTTCAGATTTGATGTACAGTTTTTCTGGATGACCACAGGCTACTTACTTCATTGTTCCAGAATATGACTTGTTTTAGCTGCAATCTAAGAGGGTCAAGCTAACATATAAACATTTTGGGTTGAGTTTCCCTGCCCCTTTTTTTTCCTTTGGTTTTTCTATGACTTGTTTTAGCAACACTGCTGTTCTGTACTGAGGAGTTTTCTGAATTTTAGCAGGCATAGTACTTTATGGGTGCCTGATGGCTGATGCTACCTTGTGTGCACATTTTTTCTTTAGTGTTCACTAAGATGTACTGTAATAATGAACTGGTCTACAGCATAAGCCTGTGCTCATAACAATCACCACATGGTACAAGGAACTTTATACAGAATTGGTTAGGTCCCAACTCCACATGAGAAGACCACCAGTGTTCCCTCTAAGGTGAGTTAGTGTGAGCTAGCGCACAGTTTTTTAGCCTCCAGCTCACACATTTTTGTCTTCGCTCAGGAAGGATGGCTCCAGAGCAAACTAATTTATGCAGTAGCCAAATCACAACTTTAATGCCAATAGCTCACAAAGTAGAAATTTTGCTCACAGGTCTCCACAACTTAGAGGGAGCATTGCCTACCACAAAGAAGAAAACCTCTACCGCCCATGGTGCAACCATTCCAGAGATCTGAATTTTCAATTTCAGCCCAGAATCCAAAGAACAATGCATTCTAAAGGCCAGAGTTGACACAATCCCCAGTAGGGCAGTACACACTTAGTTAAGTTTCCAATAGGAAGTACCTCTAACAAAGACAATGTGGTCCTTTTCACATTCTAAACCAGATGTTATTTGCTGTTGGCTTGATTTTGAGTAAAGTGATACAGGGATGGGGTTTCATACAGCAAATTTATTTCTGTTAATGAGCCATCTCTGAAGCGCTATGGTCATTTAAAACAGTGCCCCCCCCCTCTTTTTCACTGTGCAATTTTCCCTGGACTTTTTAAAAAGTTCTAAGGTGAGCACTATAGCACTAAATCTGTACAGAACTTCAGTGCTACAGTGGTTTAGCTCCATAGTGCTCATCTTAGAATATTAAAAAAGTCAGAGGAAGATTGCACAACCAAAAAGGGCAGAGGGAAAAGTGGCATTGTAGGAAGTGCTATGGACATTTCAACAGCATGCCACAGTGATTCAGAATAGACCCATAGCCACTGGGGGGGTTGGGGGGTACCCCCACATATGACCCCCAGCACTCCCTGGGAGGATGCCAGATCCTCCTTCCTCCCCCAATCCCCTAGAGTCCCATCAGCAAAGATATGCACCTGCCTGCCTCCTCAGCTCTCCTTCAGCAGCAGCATGGTGGCTGGGCTGGCTGGTGCAGGCACAGTGAGGTGCTGGGGCTGGCCATTAGAGAAAGGCCCACCCGATGCCTCACTGTACCTGTGCCAGCCCGCCCAGCAACCACACTGATGATGAGGGAGAGCCGAGGAAGCAGGCAGGCAGGGAAGTAGGTGGCAAGCAGAAAGAGGAGCCACAATGCCGTTTGCTGTTTGCCACCCCCTGTCCTGCCAGCCTGCCTCCTTGGCTCTCCTTCTCCTTCCCTCCTTCTGAGCCTCCACAAATGGGGAGGGAGAAGGAGAGCCCACGTGCTGGCCAATCACTTCCTAGTTATGTAACAAGTGATGTCACAACGTCAGGGGCAAGTACCCCCATGCCCCCCCACCAATTTTTTTCTGGCCAAAGGGCTGATTCAGAAGCGGAACAAAGGCAATGAAAACAGAAAAAAGCAGTTTCCATCAAAAGAGGCTCATCCACGCTTTGTTAACCCAACACAAGCGGGTTTGTAAGGACAGGTAAATAAATTTTACTAGCAGCCATTTACTAAAACGGGTCTGTCAGAAATGACAAAAAATCCATTAGCAAACAGTTACTAAAATGGAATACAAAGGCGGTTTGAAAAGGTCTGTGGGAATACTTGCAGGAATTCTAAACAGATCTAATCCAACAACCTATTTTAAAGAGGAACTAACCAGTTACCCTTGACAGCCATCAAATGGGGCACACAGTGTAGCACCAATACTGTTGGATGAGTGGGCAATAACTTGACAAATGAAGTTCTGTGTAGGTAAGTGTAAGGTGATACACACTGGATGTTGTAGTGAAAAAGGAAAAAATTGACTCAACATGCAGCAGTGGTCAAAAAGGCAAACTCCATGCTGGAGATTATCAGGAAAAGAACTGAAAATAACATGGCCAGTATTGCAACTTCCTTGTATAGATCCATAATGAGGCCTTATTTGGAGTGCTATGTACAGTTCTGGTCACCATACCTCAAAAAAAATATTGCAGAACTGGGAAAATACAGAAAAGGACAACCAAGATGATCAAGGGGTGGGAGCGCCTTTCCTATGAGGAAAGATTAGAGAGTCTAGGACTTTTCATTTTAGAGAAAAAAAAAACAGCTGAGGGGGAACATCCTGTATTCATTTAAAAGGAAGATGACCCTGAATGAAAGACAACCCCCATAAAAATGTGATGCATAAAAAGTATTACTGGACAGAAATGTACCTTTTATGTAAGTGTAAGGGCCTGATCACACGCACAATTAGCAGCGCCATAGGTGTGAATGCCAGGTGGATTTAAAGGGTGCGATCAGACACAAACATCTGGGAAGCGCCCTGCACCCGTCGGCAACCTGTTTTGCTCCACTGCAGAAGTGGAGTAAAAAGACACCGGGGAAAGTCCAGTAGGAAACAGGTTGCTACAAGCCATGGACGGACTTTCCCGTCTCATCACTCCAGCGTACTCTCATGGTGTTGGGATGGCCATCCTGACTCCGTGCCGTTGTTTTCCCCGCCTTCTCAGTATGCACATCATTGCACACTCCATAGGGAGCCTTCATCGATTCCCCGTTTTAGCGATAGGAAACAAACGGCAAAAAACAATAATAGTAACCTGACTCACCTGCGGCTGCATGTGATCACGCAGTGGCGGGCTGCCCCCACAGCTTCAAAGGACTGTGTGATTGTGCGACTGAGGGTCAAATTCCTATGGAGGGAATAGCTTCGCTTCCCCCCGGTTTATCTCGTACGTGTGACTGCACCCTAAGAGACCCACTCTTTTATTTAATGGCATACTTGGGGAACAAAACCTACTCTTACATCTGAGTAAATACTTTTAATAGAGTTTATAAAATTATGTATGGGGTAGAGAAAGTGGATAATTCTTTTTTATTCCATTCCCATATTACTAGCATTTAAGGGAACCATATGAATTAGATAGACAATAGTTTCAGGACCTACTAAAGGAAATACAGACCTCATCCTGCAGTTTCACGTAGATCCTGCAGAGTGTAGGGGACAAGATGGAACCTGATGGGACTCCATAGGCCAAGAGGCTGAGCAGGAGTACCCCAGCACCACCTTCTGAAACCTACCCCCCCAAGTAGGACCAGAACCACCACAGAGTTGTGCATCCTTACCCCAGCCCAGATAGGTGGTCCAGAAGAGTAACCATGATTGATAGTATAGAAAGCTGCTGAGAGGTCCAGAAGAATCAACAAGAGATGCACTCCCTCTGTCCATTTTCTGGTGCTGGTAATCCACCAAGGTGACCTTGGCTGTTTCAGTCCTACAACCAGGCCTACCCCAAGATTGGAAAGAATCAAAACAATCTGTCTCATCCAGAAAAGCTTGAAGTTGTCCAGCCATCATCCTTTCATTCACCTTGCTCAAGAACAGAATATTTGAGACTGGTCAAGAATTACTGAGATCTCCTGGGTATAAGGTAGGCTTCTTTAAAAGTGGATGCACCACAGCCTGTTTGTAGCCTGGGGCAGCCACCCCCTCTCTTAATAAAGCATTAACTACCTGACTCAGTCAGCCAGCCCACCACTGGCAGATTTAAGTAACAAGGAAGGGAAGGGTCATACAAGCAGGTGGTAAGTCTGCTTACCTAGCTGTGGAGCACAGCCATGGACCTGGTAAACATTTGGTTTTCCACATATCATCTTCACTATCGTAGGATCTAAAATTTTAACATTTGCCTATAAATTTTGAAATGATAATTGAATCTTTAAAATACATACCAACAGCCGAAGATACAATTCCTGTGGCTCCTGAAACTGGTTTTCCTTTCAGCAATTCTATTAAACGATTTACTGTGTTCCAGTCAGTATTCAGGTCTTCTAGTTTTCTCTAAAATTGGAATACAAGTATAAAAAACATTTCAAGAACAGCTGGGATTTATTTATTTTTTTTAAAAAAACCTCTTATGTTTTATGTGTCATTTAGTTAAAACATCAATTCAATACATATATCCACTGGCAGGCATGGTTTGACATCCCACCTGAGACAGGCCAGTAGTAGAAGAGCTGCCCCCAGCTATTGCACAGCACAGGAGGAGATGGCACCTGCCTGGCCCTTGTGCAGCACTCACTTGGTGAGGGAGAGGCAGTCCCACCTGGGATTCACACAGTAAGGGGAAGCAGCACATGCCTGTTCCTCATGTGACTTGTCTGGTGAGGAGAAGGTGGTATGCATCCAGCTGAACAGTCAGGATACCTTATTATGGATTCCAGCAAGCCTGATGTATTTAACAACCTACAGACCCAGAGGCTGACAGAACTAAAATTTAGATCTCAGGCCTAGTAAAGAAATATTTGTGAGGGTTGCCAGATCTTACCTTTATCCCGGCAAGGGGCTCCAGGCCAGCTCTGGGACTCTTCTGGCACGCATGTGGAGCATGCACACTACAGTGAATCACCCAGAAGTGATGTCATCGTACTGGGCACATGGTTTAGGGATGCACTAATATTCAGGTAAAAATTCTATGGTCACCTGAATGCTATAGTGTCCCCTGAACAACATGCCTGGCATGCCAGGACTCTTTGGGGGCAGGACTCCCCCTAGAGGCCAGTTGGCTGGTGGCAGATTGGGGGTCTGAAAACCGGGGAAAACCCCGCCCCCATCAGGGGGATGACAACCCTAATTTCTGTTCATTTGGGGAAAAAATGCTGACATGGTTTCTATTGATCTTCAGGCTTTGAAGTTTGCTCTGTATCTAACCTGGCCAAAGCTTATTCTGTTTGTAGTAACTCTGGGCAGGGATCCCAGAAATATTGCTGACACTGAAGAAGGTCAGAGCTCAGAGCAGCTGAGAACAGATGACTCAAAAGAGGTGCAAGTGCACCAGGAAAAGGGAGGGAAAAGCATGGATGAGACCAATGCTCCCTCTAAGCTATGGAGTCTTGTGAGCAAAAATTCTACTTTGTAAGCTACTGGCACTGAAGTTGTGAGTGAGGAATTTGGCTAATGCATAAATTAGTTTGCTCTAGAGCCATCCTTCCTGAGCGAAGACAAAAATGTGTGAACTGGAGGCTAAAAAACTGTGTGCTAGCTCAGACTAACTCATCTTAGCGGGAACACTGGATGAGACATTACACACTGGGTTATGATTTTTAAGAAAGAAAACGAAGCATTCTGCCTTCCAGAGGGAAAATCTCACTTGTATTACTATTAGGACTGATGACTGATAATTAAAGAACTGTGATGTAACAAAGTCAAGTTAAGTCAGGGAGTTAAAAACTGAGAGACATAAAAGAAGACTGATGACGGGTTTAACACAGAGAATTTTAGATAGCCATATGAGTCCATAAGGCTATTATAGGCTGTGAGAATGAACTTAATTTCCTGAAATAACCAGGAATGTCTAAAGTCATACACTATCCTCTTCCTATTCATTTAAATTCTCTCGCTATGTGGTCATATTACCCATAAATACACATTTCTGGCCTATAGTAAATATATTCCTTATACATTTGTTGAATCTTTACGTTATCAGTAAAAGGACCATAGCTTTGGTGAGTTATGTGTGCATAAGGGAATAGCTCATAGGGAATAGCTTATTCTCATTTGTCTTTCCCACTGGTGTCCCAGCCTTCTGACTCCGTCTTCAAAAAAGCTGTCTACATTTGGTGTCGTTTTCATCCCTCAACAGTGCTAGCATACTTTCTCACATCCACATATGTTTATCATCCTTTGGGGCAGCTCCACTGTCATTGCACCTCTGCACTGCTTTAAAAGAATCTTCTCCAAACAACATTCAAACAAGCATAGAGAAATCACAGCAGCACGGAAATGATATTAAAATGCAAATGCAGATTCAGCCAGAGTCCATTTGGACAGATTTGATCCAGGTTCAGGCTTAGACCAGGTTCAAAATCCAAAATTTCCAGATATGTTACATGATCTAATATATGGTCTGAGTGGTATTAGGGACATTAGTTAGGCAGTTCTGGGATGAGCCTTGGGGAAAGTGACACTCATTTAGGGGTTGAAATGCTAGTATTTTAAGGAGAAATATTAAAAGGGTGACATGACCCACACTGATTAAGAGGAATCCACATGGAATTAGAATGTTTTCCTTTCATGCCAAAATGACTTGGCAAAGAGTTCCACATGTCTTTTGAGAGACCCTCAATTGAAAACAAAATCCAGAGCTGGTTGTATAGCAGATTTGACCAGTTTATAGGGTTCACCAGCCATCCTGTATATTTTTACATTCCATACCAATTACAAGGACCAAAGTCAAGAAAGGGAAAACTGTATTCAGATAGATTCTTTCATGAGACACATAGACTGCGTTCAGACTGGCAATTTGAAGAGCTAGGGAGTCGTGGCAAAAGAAACCCGGAACAGACCCGGAACAGCTTGGTTGTGGTATTCCTGTTCACACCGCAGTGAATTAAGCGGGAGAATACTGTGGAGGAAGCGCAAGGGAGCCGCCCCGGTGGGCTGTTAGCGGCTATTTCTGTGCTGGGCTGCATGTGCCCATGTGCATGGGCACATGGGTGCAGCAGCAAATAGGGCAAGATTGTGCAGGCCCCGACAGCACCTGCCCATGGAAACAGCTGGTGCCTATTATCAATGACTGCGGGTTCTTCCCACCTTAGCAGCACTTGCGTTCACACTCAGGGAACTGGAATCAAATCGCTCTACATACGGTTTGCTACCACTTTCACCTGGTATCTTTTAAATTCGGGAGGGAAGCAGCACAAGACGGCTTGAGTACGGCTGGGGGACGTCTGACAGATGTGCCTGTGTGAACCCACCCCTTTAATCCACTACTGAAATGCTACTGAAACGTTTGGCTGCTGGGCCAAACTGCCAGTCTGAACTTGGCCATAATTTCCCAGAAGCGATTGATAATAGTTAATGCTTATATCTTGGCTGTAATATATCATCTTTTTTATAGTGTTTGACATTTCAGAAATCTACAAAAAAAAGTTGGTAAATTGACATGGATTCCAGCAGCTACTGTGTTTCCAACTTAGAAAAAAATGAATCAAAAAGTTCCCAGGAAAATATGCAGTTCAAGTGTGACTACATATAGCTTAAACACTCACTCTCACACACACACACAGATGCACACACACAGAGAGTGTTTTCCATTTACAATATTTGTTTGAGGAAATGATAGCTGGCAGATTGCAACTGCCCTCTTGTTTGTATTTGCCCTCAGGAAAACTTTGTGTCAACAAGATGTAAACATTTTTGTCTTGCGTGTGAGTTAATGGTATGCTTTTTCTCCTTTTATTATATCAAAACTGATGTATTGAGGAAGAAAGACTTGTCAAACATGTGATGCAAAAACTGTGATGAAGCTAAGTCAACTACTTAAACAGGAGCCCTAAATACACTACTCTAATACTGCCCATGCAGGGTATTTTGTTGGTTTCTTTTCACAATAGAAATGAATAAAAATGGGGGGTGGGAAATAACCATCAGTCAATTATATACTTCTTTAGGCATGCTTCAGTTGTGGGGAAATACACAAACACACACAGGGAAATGTAATATTTCTTTCAGAAAGAAAGCTGCTCTTCTTCTTCTCTTCTTAAATTTCTGTCTCAAATCACTAATAAGCCTGGCAGTATCACTAATATTGGGTGTAATGATAGGGCTATACTGAGAGGCAGGCAATGGCAAGCCCCCTCTGAACGTCTCTTGCTTTAAAAACCTTACAGGGTTGCCGCCACCACCAGGGAGAGATTATTTCATTTTTTATTGGATGGTTTCCCACACCACCCTGTTCACCTTGCTCAGAGTCTTTCCCATTACTACTGTTTCGCTGATTCGCTGCTGCTTCAATGCCATGGTTTTAAATTACATTTCTTTCCTGAGAAAAGTCATCACAGCCAACTGGGAATCACATTATGAGTGCAATGACTTCATGACACTACATAGTTAATCAGATCTGGCTGTGTAATGATGCCATGAAGCCACTTGAGTGTGAAGACAATACTTTCTGAATCAGCACTGCTTTCACTTGGAATAGACAAACATTTTTATCACTTTTGGAGCAAACTCTGAAGCTCCATAAGAAACTTTTTGTAAAAATATTATCCCTATTGACTCAGTCCTATTTCATACTTAAAATGTTTAGCTTATAGAGCTTTGACTGAGTGCATGCAAATAACAAAAACTATGTATAGGTTATATCAACAGTTCCCTTCTGACAAGAAAGGAATGTTTCATTGGCAAAGATTTTTCAAAGGGTGGAGTCTTCCAACAAAAGAAGAATCCCTAAACAGATAAAGGGAATGATTGGATATAGTCCATTGGGCTTTAGTAAATAAAAATAGTCCTTCACATTTAAAGTATGTCAGGAGAAAGATAATTTGCACAGGAAGGGAAAGTGCATGGTAAACAATACATCAGTCTCTGAAAGCCCCTAAGCAATCTGAATGTGTAAATTTCAAGCATCAAGAAAGTAATTCCACTTGAAGAACATCATGTATACACTGTTATGATGCTGTCTCTGCAACAGTCACTGAAGCAAAAATTAGCTTCACAGGGTGGTAATTAAACAAACAGCAGTGTGTAATTAAAATATAACACAGCAGAAAATGAATTTCTAATATTTAAAAAAATTCCATTATTTTTTCATAATTTACATGAAATGGAATCCTTATGAATTATTACCCCCCATCAAGGTATAATTATTTAAAACTAAAAAATACCACACCATGAGCATTTCTAATACATCTAAAGGGGACAGTAATTATGTCACTGGCAAGAGAACACCAGTACAGATGTCTAGAAACATCTGTATTTATTGAAACAAGCTTTGGCATGAATAATGGAAAGAACGATTTCAGACATTTGAGACATAATGTACTACCCAGTCAAAATATTTCCCCACATCTGTATATGAAATGAAATCTCAGAAATCTCATTGTTTTGGGTAGAAATCTGTTTTAATCTGTTTTAAATTTCATTGTATTTATTAAATTATTGTAACCCGCCCTGAGCCCGTTTATGGGACGGTCGGGATATAAATGCGAAAAAATAAATAAATAATAGATAAATAGAAAGCAACCATCCCCTGTCACCACGCTCTGAATGGGCAGAATCTTAGTAATAACCAATCAGGAGGGTCAGAATGTTAGAATGCTAAGGGGGAAGAGAGAAAAACTGGGAGCTGTCAACTCCAGCAGTTGCTGTTCAGAGAAAGAAAAGACTTGACCACTGAGATTACTAGAGAAAAGTGATCTCAATTGGGAGGGAGTGTATTCTACAAGAAATAGATTATTTATTCTGGTATTATTTTGACTGAACTTTCTGGCAGGTTTGATTAGCTCTTAAAGTGGGTTCTGTCACATGGGGTTTAACTGACGCAGCTGTCGGTCAGAGTTGGAGGAGGCTCTAAATTCTGAAGTGATTTGGTTCACTGAAAAAGAAAACATGAATACCATTCAACCAACAGCTGTTTTAAACACAAGAGTTAAATGCTACCAAAGACATAATAAACAAATCAATTTCTTCTTTTTATATTCCTACCTCCTATGCTTCAGGCAAAGTTATAAGCATTATGTCACTGCTCGCAACAATGAACACACATACCATAGTCATTGTAACAAAGCCTAGGTTACATTATTTTCATATATACTAAAAGGTGGGGGGAAAGCATTTTCTTTCACGAATAACACCCAAAACAACATGTTTTTATCCCCTTCTTATCCCACTTATACACTGTGTGTACACATGTCCTTTCTGGTGACACAACTGTAGATCTTGTTGCAGTCAGGATGTTTTGAGTAGGGGGAAGAATACTACAGTCAGAGATATGCTCAGTTTCAAGCCATGTATAAAGAGTTTCAGCTGAAAGTATAACATTTGTGTCCCTGTGCTATCACAGAAAAACTCCATGTTCTTGCATAGATTTCAGATAGATCGCATCAAGGACAAGTGTACAACAGGGGAAGCATAACCTATTATGCAGTAATGGATATTACTAAGGTTGCTTCATTACCGTTACTGGTTGAGTGACTGGTTTTTCCCTGTACAAATGATGCCCTTTAGACAAAATCCCTTCCACATCCGGCTGTTTAGCTTTCACGGCTGCTTCAATGTCCTGAAAAATAAAAATACACAGAATAGTTTAGCTCTACTATGAGCAATAAAAACCCTAAATCTGAAGGCTCCCTGGGAAGCTGTATACACCACGTAGATTAGTTTCTTCTTTGGAGCAGTAATAGGAATGATTTGCAAAAACAGC